>NW_021835684.1:0-37500 GCF_006345805.1 Octopus sinensis
ACGATTTTAAACAGTTGCAATTTTCAGACCAGCAACACTCAGCCCAGTGCCTTAGTCATCTGCATCCCCTCTTGCCACTGTCCACTTTACAGGGTCACAGATGACCTGGCAATTTGGTGGTGGTGGAAGCGAGGGTGTTTGAGAGAGATAAAACAGGAAGGGTAGAGGTCATGTGACCAGCTCTGTACTTAAGAATTGGTGGAAGTGCCTGGGAGAAAGAAAACATGGTCATGGGGGATGTTGAAGGGGAGGGGTTCTTTTGTGTTTTTTTTAGGTTAAGCACAGACACACACACATACACACACACACAGATGAATGTGTAGATGAAGGGCCCTCCTCAATCACTGGACAATGAGGATTCAGTTGTCTGTCTTCTACTTGCTTCAACCGTTGGACTGTGGCCATGCTGGGGCACCACCTTGAAGCATTTCAGTGGAACAAATCAACCCCCAGGGCTTATTCTCTCCTTTCTCTCTTGTTTTCAAAGTCTGGTATTGTATTCTATCCATAACTTTTGCTGAACCACTAAGTTATTGAGACATAAACCAACACCGGCTATCAAGTAATGGTGGTGGGGTACAAACGCAAACACAAAGATGCACACACACACACAAAGATGCTGTAGGTCTCCTTTGTTAAAAGGGATCTTAGTTTGGAGAGTTATATAGTAACCTCACTGGTGCTGGTGCCACATAGAAATATTCAGTACACTCTTTAAAGAGGCTGACATTAGGAAGGGCATCTGACCATAGAAACCATGTCGAAACAGATGTTGGGACACAAGGCAGTCTTTTGGACCAGTCAGGTTTCTGTGAAGCCATCCAATCTATGCCTGCATGGAAAATGAGCATTAAAAGATGATGGTGATGCTGATGATCACACATGCATATATACATAAATAGATTAGAATTCTACAAATAATAATAATAATAATAATAATGATGATTGGTGAGTTTGATTTAGTGAGTGAATACCTTGGTGACAATCTGGAAGAAAAGTGAGGTTCTCAAAAACAGAACTCAACCAGTAAAAATATTACAAAGACAATCTATCAGTAGAACGGTAAAAACATGGAAGATTTTTCTTAATTTCAAAATGTGATTTTTTGGGTTATTTTTTTTTTTGCTATCTACATTTCAATGATGGAGCTTTGTATCTTTGTTAGAAACCAGCTCCTTCCTCACTGGAAGATTTCAATAATTGAAAATAGAAGAGAGCGAACCAATGAATGTACACACACACACACACACACATTAATTGAAGTGTACAGTATTATATATATACCTGGCCGTTGCGAGCCTGGCCTGGCCTCCGTGCCGGTGGAATGTAAAAAGCACCCTCCGATCGTGTCCGTTTGCCAGCCTTGTCTGGCACCTGTGCCGGTGGCACATAAAAAGCACCCACTACACTCATGGAGTCGTTGGTGTTAGGAAGGGCATCCAGCCATAGAAACATTGCCAGATAAGACTGGGCCTGGTGCAGCCTTCTGGCTTCCCAGACCCCAGTTGCACCATCCAACCCATGCCAACATGGAAAGTGGACGCTAAACGATGATGATGATATGGGTGATGTAACCAAGTGGTTTCACATTGGGGCCTCAACAGGATGTTAGGTGACAGCCTGATTATGTAACCCTGTGCTTTTCAGTCATTTGTGTGACAAGGTCAACCCTTTGAAAGACAAGTACAACTAATTTCTACCAGCTGAGTGGATTGGAGTAACGTGAAATAAAGTGTCTTGCTCAATGACACAATGCGTTGCTAGGAATGAACTCATGACCTTACAATCGTGAGCCAAATACTCTAACCGCTAAGCTGTGTGCCTTCACAGAAGATATGACATCCATGAAAAGAAAAGTGGCTGTGTGGTAAGTAGCTTGTTTACCAACCACATGGCTCCGGGTTCAGTCCCACTGTGTGGCACCTTGGGCAAATGTCTTCTACTATAGCCTCGGGCCGACCAAAGCCTTCTGAGTGGATTTGGAAACTGAAAGAAGCCCGTTGTATATATGTATGTATGTATATATATATATATATATATATATATATATTATATATGTATGTATGTATATATATATATATATATATATATATATGTGTGTGTGTGTGGTGTGTGTGCGTGTATGTTTGTGTTTGTCGTGTTTGTCCCCCTAGCATTGCTTGAACAATGATGGTGGTGTGTTTTATGTCCCCGTTACTTAGCGGTTCGGCAAAAGAGACCGATAGAATAAATACTGGGCTTACAAAAGAATAAGTCCCGGGGTCGAGTTGCTCGACTAAAGGCGGTGCTCAAGCATGACTGCAGTCAAATGACTGAAACAAGTAAAAGAGTAAAAGAGTAAAAGAGTACTTACTTTTTACGGTTAAATCTGCTGCGATGCCTTGTTTAAAGGAGAAGACATTCCACTTCAAAGACGACGAGTTTCGGAATTCCTTGTATTTGTAATTAGTCTCAATAGACCAGTTTCGTACTAACATTCAGTCACCGGGTCTCTCCTACATCCAGGAGGTAATGTTAATACCTGTAATGAAATTGGGGAACACACCGTTATCACTGTGTATCAGTTCACTGCCACCACAACAACAACAACAATCATTATCTCCGATAAGCCTACCAAAAAAGAGTTTATAAACATGAAAATGCAGGTGTGAGTGTGTGGTTAAGCAACTTGCTTCCCAACCATGTGGGTTTTGGGTTCAGTTCCACTACAAAGCACTTTGGGGCAAGTGTCTTCTGCTTTAGCTCCAGACTGACCAATGCCTTGTGAGTGCATTTTCCATATGGAAACTGTGTGGAAGCCCATCACATATACATGTGTGTGTTGTGGGTGTGTGTGTGTGTGTGTTGTGTGTGTGTGTGCATATCTGAGTTAGTACTTCATCACAGCTTGACAACTAGTGTTGATTTGTTTACATCCTCATAACTTAGTAGTTTGGCAAAAGAGACTGATAAAATAGGGACTTGAGTGAAAAACAGTGTGTGTGTGCCGGTGGCACGTAAAAAGCACCATCCAATCGTGGCTGTTGCCAGCCTTGCCTGCCCCCCGTGCCAGTGGCACATAAAAAGCACCATCCGATTGTTGCCGTTTGCCAGCCTCGTCTGGCACGTAAAAAGCACCCACTACACTCACGGAGTGGTTGGCGTTAGGAAGGGCATCCAGCTGTAGAAACACTGCCAGATCAGACTGGAGCCTGGTGCAGCCTCCTGGCTTCTCAAACCCCGGTCGAACCGTCCAACCCGTGCTAGCGTGGAAAATGGACGTTAAACAATGATGATGATATATATACACACACACACACTCTTCAAAAGTCAGGACGGTCATGGTTAGAATGCCTTAGCTTATAGGTCTGCTCAATTAGGATTGACCTAGGGATAAACAACAACAGTGACAACCACATGCTTTTCTCACAGTTGTCAATCAGCATGTGTGTTAGTGATTCATGAAAAGTATTGGAGTTCAATTATACAGTAAAAATCAGCCATGCATGACACCACATCACATGTTGTATTTATTTAACACAAGCCAATGGGAGGAACCATTATGAGGTTACTAGGTTTGTGAGAAATAGCAGCTGATTCTCCCACACGATACACCATATTGTGGACAAGCTGGATAACACAGACCTAATTATTCTACAACTGAATAATCAGTGATGGCCATGATTGGAATGGTGTTGATCAAAAAGGTCTACAAACATATGTAGCTTATATACATAATATATGCTTGCATACACACACACACATAGATATAGGCATAGGAGTGGCAGTGTGGTAAGTAGCTTGCTTACTAACCACATGGTTCCGGGTTCAGTCCCACTGCGTGGCACCTTGGGCAAATGTCTTCTACTTTAGCCTCAGGCCAACCAAAGCCTTATGAGTGGATTTGGTAGACGGAAACTGAACGATGCCCGTCGTATATATGTATATGTATATATATGTGTGTGTGTATGTTTGTGTGTTTGTGTTTGCCCCCACCCCCATTGCTTGACAACCGATGCTGGTGTGGTTACGTCCCCGTAACTTAGTGGTTCGGCAAAAAGAGACCGATAGAATAAGTACTAGGCTTACAAAGAATAAGTCCTGGGGTCGATTTGCTCGACTAAAGGCAGTGCTCCAGCATGGCCACAGTCAAATGACTGAAACAAGTAAAGAGTAACCATTTTGTTCATTTGTTTAACCTGAGAGAGAGAGGGAGAGGGAGAGGGGAGGGATAAGAATGCAAAGAAGTTAGATTCCGGCCTTTGAGAAAAATTTAGGGTTTAAATGAAGCAGGAATATTTAACCATTCTTTATCAAGGAAGGCAGACTGCTGCTGTATCTTTCCTAACAGTAATCCTGAATCTTCAGATTTTGGTAAGGGGATCCATAACTGCCAACCCCAGCTGGCACAGTACATGAAGAGAGAGAGAGAGAGAGAGAGAGAGAGATAGAGAGAGAGAGAGAGAGACGAAGAGAGGCAGACAGAGAGAGAGAGAGAGACAGAGAGAGAGAGAGAGAGAGAAAGACAGACAGACACAGTGAGGAAGAGAGAGTAAAGATGAAGGAAAGCCAGGGTGGTCACAAATGGAACTGATCTAAGTCTAAATGACAACAACAGACATAAAATACAGGTTCTGGGTACATTATATGTAAGATGGGATGGTCAAGACAGGAGCTCAAGTGATCAGAGTATAACTTAATGATGGCTGACCAAGGGTTAAAGAACAACAGCAGCTACAATGTACTGTAAGGACAAGCCTCTATATAGTAATTCGACCCACTAGAAACAGCAGCCAAAGCTTTCTTAAAACAAAGAGTACATTCTTAGAAAAGGAAGGAAGTCTTACTTGAGAAAGTCTGAAGAGACAAAAGAAAGAAAAACAAAGACAGGATGGTCACAGCTGGAACTCCCTACTTGAGTATGGAGCAAAACAATGACATCAACATCAATAACAAGATGACATGGAATAATTAGCAATGTTGCAAGATTCCAACAGATGGGGAAAATATAGAGGGGGGGATAAGTTGTGTGTGTGTATGTATGTATGTATATGTGTATATGTATGTATATATATTATATGTGTGTATAATATTATATATATATATATATATATATATATATATATATATATATATATAGTGTTTAATCCAAACAAGAAAGTACAAAAAAACACACAACAACGCGAGGACGTGGAACAAATATAGTATTATTGGACGCTCAGGAAAGAAGGAAAGATCCAGAGAAGGGAAGACAGATATATATAGTTGAAATTTACAGAAAAATAAATGACAAACACAAGTGAATGAACAACAAGCAGGTGTATTAGTTTGAAAGGGTAGAAAGGGCTCCTTAGCTGTAGTGAAGGCAATCTATCTAGGGAGATAACCTTACAATAAATCACTCGGTCCGTAGCTTAGAAATACTGGGTTGACATCCAGTGGGAACAGCTTTGTTTCATGGAGGAGGAAAGATCTTCTTTAGTGCTTGGTTGTACAATGCTTTCCAATGTGTGTAGTAGTGGCACGCGCACACATTATTAACCATTTGAAAAGACTATGAAAGTCTCGACCATGGTCGAACAATGATGATGATTAGTTTGATGCTCAGGAACGTGGAAAAGTCTTTTACATTTCGAGCCTATGCTCTTCAACAGAAAGGCATAAGAGGAAATTAACAGAGAGAGAATAAAAATACTTTTGGAGTTAACGGTCAATCATGGCAGTGGTTAGGGCATTCGGCTCACGATTGTGGGATCACATGTTCGATTCCCGGTGGTGTGTTGTGTCCTTGAGCAAGACACTTTATTTCATGGTGCTCCAGTCCACTCAGCTGGCAAAAATGAGTTGTACCTGTATTTCAAAGGGCCAGCCTTGTAATGCTCTGCGTCTTACTATTCTTACTATTGGATAACTAATTTCATATTATTCATAATTTGGGTATTCATAACTTATTGGGAATTCCTAAAAACAAGATCCTGTGTAAGACAGTTCGGTATTCTCTGTAAATGCACAAAAACTGTTTTAAGGGCTACATACTTTGTATTGTTGTTATTGGATTAGCGAAACAATTATGAGAACAGAACCGAGGGATAAGCCCCGCTTACCCGATAATTACTGGGTATGTCAGCTACTGTGTATATATATGCAAACTTTAGGTTAGTTAAAATATGTTTGTTGCATATTTCAACTTCTAAAGACAAATTCACTGCAGTTACCATGGAGAAAAAATTCTCTCTCATGGTAAAAGGTATAAAAACACCATATCTGTCTAGCACGGAATAGTGCCATCACCTGTTGGATTCTCAGATGCTGTGTTTTTAGCTCTGGGAATCTGATGGGGCAGCACTGGACAGAAAGAGAGAGAAACAGGTCAGGTGTGGCTGTGGTAAGAACATGCGCGCACACACAAACACACATACACACACACACACACACATACACACACACAAATGCACTGGTGGCTGTGAAGGGGTTAACAAGTTCATTTTCTAAGTCGGTGGCTTCAGGTTCAATCTGGCTGTGTGACACTTTGTGTAGATATTTCCTACTATACTCTTGGCCAGACCAATACCTTGCGAGTGGAATCTCAAAAGTATAAGGAAACTATACAGAAATGCGAGCACACACACACACACTCAACAGAGCCACAATCTCACAGCAAACAATAATATATAAATAATGCTATCCACAAGATTCTTGCTTTGGTCGATGACCCAGCCAATGTGGGAGGAAAGAAAAAAAAAACAGACCCCTTCCTGCCTGAAACTGACAAATATTCCTTACTTTCCTTTCCTGTTCTAAATCCCCATTTCCTTCCTGTTCTAACTCTCCTCCTCACACATTCTCTTCTTTCGAATTCTCTTTCGCTCTCTTTGTCCCACTATTTCGCCCCCCTCCCCCCACCATCACCTCCGTGACCACGTTCCTTTCCTCCTACACAAGGCACAACAACAGAATATGTCGTTTCCTGTCTCTCACTCTGCTGTGTCTACTTATAAAGTAAGGACTTCGGAAGGACCTTCACTCATTCTGGAAACTCAGTTTGAAAAATCTTTACACGTTACCAACACACACACACACACACGTTCTATGAAATGGTGTTCATTAGGTAGCCATAAACACATACATATTTCAATAGAATAGTGACCACCACTACTTATTTCAGCCTCTTTCTGACTGTCTCACTTATGGTGAAGAGGTGGTTATTGTGATGATGATGATGATGATGATGATGATGGAGGAGGTGGTGGTGGTGGTGGTGGTGCTGAGAACGATTATGAACGACAACGATGGTAATGATGATGATGATAGTGACACTGCTACTGCCACTGGTGATGATGGTGGCGGTGGTGGTGTTGGCCATACCAATGAGAGAAGTGATGATGATGATGATGATGGTGGTGGTGGTCATACCAATGAGAGAAGTGATGATGATGCTGGTGATGCTGAGAATGATGATGATGATGGTGGTGGTGGTGGTGGTGGTGGTGATAACATTTACACTATCACTGCTGCTGATGATGACGATGATGACATGTTTCTTGAAGGAAAACCACACAACTAAGATTAGAAGTGACACATCATCTCTCATAACCCCCCACTGCCACCCTTCCAGCTCATTCCTTACTGAATGCATTAAGCATTAATTAGTCCTCATAATGAGTACCCCTACCATCCACACAGTCAGTTGGAGCAGGTTGGAAAGGTCTGCTAATCAAATAGGTTTTGGTAAAGATCCCTTTGAACATAGAACCAGCAGTTCCCAACCACAGTCCACATGAACCTTAAGGGTCCATATAAGATTTTGTTAAAATTTATGTTCAATGAATTGTTTATATTTCTACACAAAATATTTTAATGGTTATTTTGATACAATCCTAATAATAATTTGATTAGAAAAATATAATTACCTTTAACCCTTTCGAAACAATACTTTGGAGTAAAGATTGGGGTGCTAGATTCCCTTGTTTAAAAATATAAGGACACAGTGGCAGAGGTGATTAAGGAATTCAAAGAAACAGGCAGTGTTTTGGATAAATCCCATTCCAGATGACCAACCCTAATGGATGAGGGTTTTGCTGGCTCCAAAAAGCCACTTCACAGTTCCATATATATCCACACTTTACTCTGTATGGCAAAAATTTTGATTGCCAACCACATGGTTCTGTGTTCAGTCCCACTGCATGGCAAGCTGGGGGCATTTGCTTCAAATTATAGCTGTGGAGTGGCCACAGCCTTGGGAGTGGACTTGGTAGATGGAAACTGGAAAGAAGCCTGTTGGATATGTGCGTGTGTGCATGTGTCTTTGTCTGTCTCCAACCACCACCTGAATACCAGAGCAACTTAGTGGATCAGCAAAAGGCGACTGATAAGATAAGTGCCAGACTTTAAGAAGAATAAAAGTACTAGGGTCAGTTGGTTTGATCAAAATTCTAGGCTGTGCTCCAGCATGACCACAGTCTAATGACTGAAACAAGTAGAAGATAAACTATAAACAGGCGCAGGAGTGGCTGTGTGGTAAGTAGCTTGCTTACCAACCACATGGTTCCGGGTTCAGTCCCACTGCGTGGCATCTTGGGCAAGTGTCTTCTGCTATAGCCCAGGGCCGACCAATGCCTTGTGAGTGGATTTGGTAGACGGAAACTGAAAAGAAGCCCGTTGTATATATGTATATATATAAGTGTGTGTGTATATGTTTGTGTGTCTGTGTTTGTCCCTCTAGCATTGCTTGACAACCGATGCTGGTGTGTTTACGTCCCCGTCACTTAGCGGTTCGGCAAATGAGACTGATAGAATAAGTACTGGGCTTACAAAGAATAAGTCCTGGGGTCGATTTGCTCGACTAAAGGCGGTGCTCCAGCATGGCCGCAGTCAAAATGACTGAAACAAGTAAAAGAGTAAAGAGTATATTTAATCCAAAGAATAAGAAAACTAGTTACACAAGAAAGAACTCAATACCTTTTAGAATGTGGTATATCAATTGCTAACATTTCAACTATAAGCTCATGTGATGGTGCCAATGTTTCAACTCACGATTTTCCTTCGGGGAGGGGAACATCTGCCCCTGGGGGAAGTCGTGAAATTTGAAACCGTGGCAAGCTGTAGGGTTTTACTCAAATTATACACACACACACACACACACATATACATATAGATATATAGATATATATACACACACACACACACACAAACAAACATTTAAGCAACTTAGATACACACTCATATACATACATAAATATATACAGACATATATGTAAGCAACTTAGTTGAATACATGTGTATATATGTGTATATTATATGTGTGTGTGTGTGTGTGTGTGTTGTGTGAAATGTGTAAGCAATCTATAAACAGACAAAACACACACATATGTATATTATGTGTGTGTGTGTGTGTGTGTGTGTGTGTGTGCATATGTATATCTGAGTAACCTAGAATCACAAGCACACACAAACATAATATAAGCAACAAACAAATGTACAACAGCGAAACCCTCACGCACACACACATACAGGAGTGCAGACAGATAGCTACACACACACACACAGATATAGAGAAAAGCACAGATACATCTAGACACACACGCACACACATAGACACACACACACACACACACACACATTTGGTAGCAGAATGAAACATAATTCCACTGACAGTGAAATTATGTAGACAGAAGAATTTGACACAGCACACAGGAAACAGGACCTCCTAGCACCACCACCACCACTGCCACCACCAACAACACCACCACCAGCATCACCAATACTGGCACTGCCACCACCTCCACCACCACTACCACCACTAATATCAATATCACCGCTGCACCCACCACCACCACCACCACCACCAAGAGCCCCCACCGCATCACCAAATAGTACAACCACCACCATCACCACCACCATCTCCATCACCACCATTACATGCCCCACTGTCATCATCACCACCACCACCACCACCACCACCATTACCATCATCATCATCATTGGTTATACTAATTCTGTATACAGGTTAAGGGTGGAGGTGGTGGTGGGGAACGAAGTGAGACACAACTGCTGGGAAAAGTGGGTAGGGGGCGAGGAAAGTGGGGGGAGGCGATAGTGTTGGTGGTGATGGTGGTGGTGGTGGTGGCAATGGTAGTGGGGGTGGACAAGCCACAGTAATCTGATGCTCCAAACACCCACCCATAAACACCCACCCACCCTTTCCTCCCCCTTCCCCCCCACCTCAACAGCCCCAGAAACAAAAACTACAAAAAAAATCAAACAAACAATACAGACAGACAGACAAGAGTTTGGTATGAATAGATGGAGAAGGGAGCAAGATGAAAGGGGGGGGGGTGATGGCTGTGAGGGTACAAGGGGGGGGGGGGGCATGAGGGAGGGAGGGAGGATCAGAAGAAAAACTTGCTCCCATTTCAATAATGTAAGTGTGTGTTTTTGCGTGTGTGTGTGTGTGTGTGTGTGTATATATATATGTGTGTGTGTTGTGTGTGTGTGTGTATGTGTGTGTGTGTCAATATATATATCTACATCTATATACACACACACAAACACACACATGCTTGTATGCTCATGTAATCTCAGTGTGCCTGTTGGAATAGATTGTGTGTGTGTGTGTGTTGTGTGTACGTGTGTGTGTGTGTGTGTGTGTGTATGTGTGCCTGCTTGGCTGCATATCTGCTTAGTTGTCTCTGTCTATCTGATGTCTGATCAGTTGACAGGGTGTGTACACACACACACACACACACACCGCACACGTACACACACACACACACACACACGCACACGTACACACACACACACGCACACGTACACACACACACACACACACACAAAGTACATTTGGATTTTACAAATAGGTGGAGGCACAGGAAAAAACTAGAGAACTCATGTTCTCAGCATGTAAAGCAGAGTCTGGAGAGGGACACACACACACACACACACACAATCATCATCATCATCATCATAATCATCATTGTTTAATGTTTGTTTTCAACACTTGGTCTAGATTTGAAAGAAACCAATAAGCTAAAGGACCACACTAAATTCCAATAACTACTTCGCAGGGTTTCTACAGCTTGATGCCCTTTCCTAACTAATATATTATCTCCCCTTCTTCCTAGCTCTCCTGTCTAACTACCTCTGTCCAGCCAGCTGCTGTGATTGACTGCAAGCTCCAAAAGTCTTTTTTTTTTATTCTTTCTCTCTGTTTATTTCCTTGTGTTCCTTTCTGTTGAAGAGCATAGGCTCGAAATGTAAAAGACTTTCTCACCTTCCCAAACATTAAATTAATACACCTGGCTTTGTCTTTTGTTTTTCTGTAAATTTCAACAATCCTGTTATTAACCATTCTTGTTTTTATTTTTGTTTTCGTTTTTTGTATTTATATTCGTCTCTGTTGCGTTTACATTCGTTCCTTCTACCAAGAAATCTAATGCTCACAGCTTAGTTTTTCCTTGGGGCTGGCCGCGTTGGAGCAAATATCAGAATTAATCAGCCAAAATTTGCTATGATGATCCAGTTTCTGACTGAAGATTAAAGGCTTCGAATGACCTGTCTGTTTTCTGTGTTTGTCCCTTTATGTATTTCACATTCTTGTTTCTTTATATATAAATTTTTATTCCTATATATATATATATATATACATATATGTATATATAAAGAGAGAGAGAGAGAGAGAGAGAGGAGTAATAAGGATTCAGATAGAATCAGGTACTTGAAAATATATGCACCAAGTGGGGTTGGATAAACCTGTGGTTCCAGCCTATGCATATATATAAATATATATGTGTGTGTTTGATATTTTGTTTAGGCATTCTGATACTATAATAGCCAGGGGCTAGAACTTGATATATCTGTCTTTGAATGCAGCGTTAGTCGAGTACAGAGTGTTAATAAGAAAAGAGAAGACAAAGGAAGGTACTCAGCTATGAGTCCACAGCATCATATAGCAGAAACAACTGTAAGCCAATGTGGTTCATAAGATAATCGATTATTCTTTTGCCTTCCCTTTCCTTCATACACACACACACATTTAAAACAAAACAGAAAATTGGAAATGTTTTGGTTATATTCATTCACCATTACATATGTTTCATTTGCTAATAGGAATTACATGTTAAATAGACATGGACAGAATTTCCTGTTAGAAATTCTTTAGATAGAGAAATTATATAACACAAATTTTATGTTTGAATGAAGCGTTTATATTTGGATAGTAACCAGGAATTGAAACCACAATCTTACGATCATGAGTCCAACAGCTTTACCTACTGAGCTATGGCCTCTATGTATATACATATATACATATGTATATTAATCATCTTTATACACCACCACCACCACAACCACCACCACCACCACCACCACCACCACTACCACTGCTGCTAATACTACCCAACACGATCTTTGCACACCACCACTGCAACACACTTTTGCCACCATCACAACATACCCCCACCACACCACCACACCACCACCACCACCATTATTATCATTATATACCACCTCTGTACAACAACACGAGCACTAAGATCACCACTATCCGGCACCATCACCACCACCCACTATCATCACCATTACCACCACCACCATCAAAAGGGTACAACACAAACTACCCCCACCACCCTCGCCACTACAAACCACTGATATTTTCTATACATTACAATGCTACTTTTACAAACCACCAGCAACCACCATTATACAACACTGCCACCGCCACCACTATCACCAACGACAACAACAACAACAACAACAGCAGCAGTACCACCACCACCACCGCTGCCGCCGCCACCGCCTTATACCAGTTCACCAGTCCATAAATCTTACAAATGCCCTCAGCAGAAGTCTGGAAGCAGTAATTTTCACACAGATAAGAACTTCACTGGATTGTATTACATCAGCTGCTCATGGTGGTGGTGGTAGTGGTGGTGGTGATGATGGTAGTGGAGGTGGTCGTGGTGGTCGTGGTGGTGATGGTAGTGGTGGTGGTGGTGGTGGTGGAGGTGGTGGTGGTGGTAGTGGAGGTGGTGGTGGTGATGGTAGTGGAGGTGGTGGTGGTAGTAGTGGAGGTGGTGGTGGTGGTAGTGGAGGTGGTGGTGGAGGTGGTGGTAGTGGAGGTGGTGGTGGTAGTGGAGGAGGAGGTGGTGGTGGTGGTGGTGTAGGTAATGACATTATAGTGGTGGTGGTGGTGGTGGTGTGCATGGTAGGGGTGGTAGGGGTGCAGATGATGTTGTCAGTATTCTTGTTAGTGTTGTTGTTGTTAGTAGTGGTGGTAGTGATGGTGGTGGCATAAATGGTGTTGGCATTGCTGTAGTTGTTGTTGTTGGTGGTGGTGGTGGTATTCTTGTTATTGCTGATATTGTTGTTAGTAGTGGTGGTAGCAATATTGTTGTGCTGTCATTGGTGGTGGGCATGGTTGTATTTGTCGCTGTTGTCAGTAGGTGAGAGTGTAGGTGTTGTTAACGGGAGGTGGTGATGGTATGGACTATAGCAGTGGTGTTGTTGGTGTTGTTGTTGTGAGGTGGTGTTGGTGGCAGTGTTAGTGTGGATGGTGTTGACGTTAGTGTTGTTGTTGTTGTTGTTTAGCTGTAAGCCAAACAAATATGACAGAAAATAAAATTAAATAAAAAAAGAAAAAAAATCAAAAGAAAATTTAATAAATAGTGATAGCTATGAGTGGGTGGTGGTAGTGGTGATGGTGGTGTTGACTAGTGGCAGTGATGATGATGATGGTGATGAATATTATGAAAATGATGATGATGATGATTGTGATGATGATGATGATTGTGATGATGATGATGATGAATATTATGAAAATGATGATGATGATTGTGATGATGATGATGATGAATATTATGAAAATGATGATGATGATTGTGATGATGATGATGATGATTGTGATGATGATGATGATGAATATTATGAAAATGATGATGATGATTGTGATGATGATGATGATGAATAATGAAATGATGATGTATGTGATGATGATGATGATGATTGTGATGATGATGATGATGAATATTATGAAAATGATGATGATGATTGTGATGATGATGATGATGAATATTATGAAAATGATGATGATGGTGGTAACTATGACAATGTTGATGAATATCTTTCTTTCTTTCTTTCTTTTCCTGTTGCTTCCACCTGTGTGACAAACAAAGATGGAAGCGAAAGACCTCAAAGCGCTGATTTGCAATTTTGGTAAACGAGCAATGGAAATTCGGAGACGACAAGGACTAAAAGACTGAAGGAACATTCTTAAATGTGAAAAAAAAAAAAGCAACCACTGAAATCACGTTTGATGTCTTGATTAAAACTTTCAGGTTCGTCAGAATATGAGGTACTCAGGAAACAAACTTTTTCATTGGGCAATTCGTTTCCTCCTTCTGGAAAAATCTTTTCCAGCGGAACCCTCAGACTACGTTTCTTGTCTTCGTCATCAATTTAACATTTGCTTTTCCATGTTTGCATGGGGAGGGCAGAAGTCGTTGTGGTGAATTTTCTACACCTGGACGCCCTTCCTGTTGCTAACCTTCGCCTGTGACCAGACATGTTTTCATGGAAGATTGGAAATAAAGGACATTGCTTGTGATACTTATTTACTACTATCACGTGATGTCAAGGGAAGGAGACATTAATAGCCATACACACGCACAAACACATTTACACATATACACACACACATATACCACACATACACATAAACACACACACACAAATACATTTAAACCCACATACACAAACACACACATATATTTATGCACACATGAATAACAGGTTTCTTTCAGTTTCGACCTTCCAAATGCACTCACAAGGTTTTGGTTAGTCTGGGCTTTTAGTATAAGACATGTGCCCAAAGTACCATGCAGTGGGACTGAACCCAGAACCATGTGGTTGGGAATCAAACTTCTTAGCTACACAGCCTCATCTGCACCTACAAGTTTAATAGCAATTCAAAATGAAATTCTCAAGACCTGTCTACATTAATAATTTGCCTCTTGCAAACAATTTTGAAGATGAGCCTATTATTATTATTATTATTATTAAGGTAGCAAGCTGGCAGAATCGTCAGCACGCTGGGCGAAATGCTTAGCAGCATTTCATGTCTTTACATTAGGAGTTCAAATTCCACCTTGGTCAACTTTGCCTCTCATCCTTTCAGGGTCAATAAATTAAGTACCAATGAAACACTGGGGGTCAATCTAGTTGACTAGTACCTTCCCTGCAAAATTTCAGGCCGTATGTTATAGTAGAAACTCTTTACTCTTTACTCTTTTACTTGTTTCAGTCATTTGACTGCAGCCATGCTGGAGCACCGCCTTTAGTCGAGCAAATCGACCCCAGGACTTATTCCTTGTAAGCCCATTACTTATTCTATTGGTCTCTTTTTGCCGAACCGCTAAGTGACGGGGACATAAACACACCAGCATCGGTTGTCAAGCGATGGTGGGGGGACAAACACAGACACAAACATATACACACACATACATATATATATACATATATACGACAGGCTTCTTTCAGTTTCCGTCTACCAAATCCACTCACAAGGCATTGGTCGGCCTGAGGCTATAGCAGAAGACACTTGCTCAAGATGCCACGCGGTGGGACTGAACCCCGAACCATGTGGTTGGTAAGCAAGCTACTTACCACACAGCCACTCCTGCGCCTAGGAAAGGAGCATTATTATTATTATTGTTATTATTATTCTGGTATATTGTGCTAATATTTTCAGTGTCTTCAAGAACTTGAACATGTTGAAAGAAAAAGGAGGTGGTTATTCAAATCAGGGTAGAACAAGTGACAGTTATGAGAAAATTATCAACATGAAATGCCATACTGAAAGGCAGAGAGAAACAAAAAACTGGCAAATTTTCCAATCCTTGTCATAAATATCCTTACTTGATGGAGAATGTAAAATATAGCCTGTGGAAATATGGAAATACTTCAAGAAATCAAAAACCATTTAAAATTCCTAAGCACTAATTTTGAGAGTGGTTTCTCAGAGTGAAGGAATTAGCCATGGAATCTGTTTGAATGCAGAACCCCTTTTTTGTTTCATTATAAATCAACAAGGAATGACAATAATCCAATGAAGTAGGATTTCACTGGTTTCTAAGAAGAACCAGACTGGTTTCCAAGAAACTCCAGGCTAGCTTCGAAGAAGATCCAGGCTGGCTTCTAAGAAGATGCAGCCTAAGAAGATCCAGGCTGACTTCTAAGAAGATCCAGGCTGACTTCTAAGAAGATCTAGCCTAGCTTCTAATAAGATCCAGCCTAGCTTCTAAGAAGATCCAGCCTGGAGTCTAAGAAGATCCGGGCTGACTTCTAAGAAGATCCAGCATAGCTTCTAAGAACCAGACTGGCTTCCAAGAAACTCCAGGCTAGCTTCTAATAAGATCCAGACTGGCTTCTAAGAAGATCCAGATTGGCTTCTAAGAAAATCCAGGCTGATTTCTAAGAAGATCTAGCCTAGCTTCTAAGAAGATCCAGCCTGGCTTCTAAGAAGATCCGGGCTGACTTCTAAGAAGATCCAGCCTAGCTTCTAAGAAGGTCCAGACTGGCTTCTAAGAAAATCCAAACTGACTTCTAGGAAGACCCAGCCTGGTTTTTAAGAAGATCTCTGCTGTTTTTAGTTATTGCACCAGTTTGCAAGTTCAAGATTGAACAGCTCTGTAAGTAGCCATCCATAAGTTGGCGAGAACATATCTTTGTGATCGGAATAGAAATCATAAACAAAATTCTATTTTTACACATATGTATGTGTATGTAACATAAGTACACATCCACCCAACACAAACCACACAGACACACACACATATATATCTTTATCATTGAACAATAGAGATTCACTGCTTCTATCATATACGTATATGTGTGTGTGTGTGTTTGTGTGTTTCTAAGAAAATCCAGACTATCTTCTTAGAGATCCAGGCTGGATCCTAAGAAAATCTGAACCGGCTTCCTTTAAGCAAATCTGGACAGGCTTCTAAGAAGATCCCAGCTTGATGACATGTAGCTCTGGTGTGAGTACATCATGCAGTTCCCCAGCCTAGCTTGGCAACAAGGGCAACAAATGTCTTGGGTGCATCGACAACTTACATAAATCTGTGTAACAATATTTCCTTTGTATCACTGAAGGTGGGTGGAGAAATCAAAACTTGATCAGATGACATGTGAGAAATGAAGTCACTGACTGTAACCCAATTTCATGCCTTGATTGCATGAAAAACAACAGGAAAATGAAAAAAATCTCACGAGGTTAGTAATAAGTCAAGGTTACAAAAGAAGATGTTTACATGGTAGATTGAATTTTCATTGAATGTAACGTAATTCAACTGTGATATAAAAGTTCAGGTTGTTACGAAGAGGCATAGATATGGGTATGTGCTTTTCAGCCACGTGGTTCTGGGTTCAGTCCCACTGTGTGGCACCTTGGGCAAGTACCTTCTGTTTATAGGCTTGGGCCCACCAATGCCTTGTGAGAAGATTTGATAGATGGAAAAAGAAGGAAACCCATTGTGTGTGTGTGTTTGTTTGTACCCCACCGTTGCTTGATAACTGGTGTTGGTGTGTTTATGTCCCTGTAACTTAACATAATAGACAAATAGAATAAGTACCAGGATGAAAAGAATTAAACTGCTGGGGGTCAATTCATTCGACTAAAATTTTTGAAGGTGGTGCCCCAGCATGACCACAGTCAAATGACTGAAGCAAGTAAAAGATAAAAGATGTGTATATATGTGTGTGTGTGTGTGTGAGAGAGAGAGGGAGCGAGAGAGAGAGAAAGAGAAAGGGGGTGTGAGTGCGTGTGCCCTCATCTTGACATCATGTGATGGTTGTAAATGAGCCTCATTGTCATACAAGTGGGGTTGTTTGTTTCCAGTCTTCCATGTGAAAAAACATGTATGGCCATGGAGGGGAGGAGGGAGAAGAGGCGAGCATTGATGACAGGATAAGCCTCACCCCAGGACATCTGGCCAGTCTGGGGTTGACCATGGTACAGGGAAATGTGGCTGTGGTGGGAGGAGATGGTTGTAGTGGGAAGAGGAAGCTGCAGTAGGAGCAAGTGGTGGGAGGAGGAGGAGGACCATATGCCGCTAAGCATTTTGTCTGGGGGGGGGGGTCAAGTGAGGGGGAGGGCAAAAACCCAGTGGTTGTAGGGTGGAAGTGGTAAATGTAGTTGATGGGGGAAGGGATGTAATCCAGTGGGGGGCAGTGGTGATGATGGGGTCGCTCGGTTGGTCAGCTGATCAGTTGGTAGTCCACTAATGCTGAGGAAGTGACGACATGAGAAAGATATTTTTACAAGTGCAGACATCCTTCACCTGGAAACCAAGCCCTTCAGTACCCTAAACTCGAGACCCCCACTTCAATCACAAAACACCCTTCTCTTCTCCTGTCCGCACTTGACATCAACCCCAAATACCCCCCACCCCACCCCTCACACCCACACACTTAAAAACAAAAAAAAAACACTACCTTGCCTCCCCCACACCCGAATCAAATTCCTACCCTCTCGTATTTCTGTATCATTAATATAAACAAACATACACACAATATAAATGTGTGTGTGTGTGTGTATATATATAGAGAGAGAGCATATAATATGTGAAATATAATTATGAGAATTCAAGGAGTTTAGAAGTGGCAGGTGTAGTGGTAAGAGTAAATAGAGCACACACACACACACACACACACACACACAAACATACACACACACACACACACACACACATATGCACACAAACAGAGGCATTCACAGATACACATGTACATACACACACACACATATACACACGTACACTCACACACATGTATACACACAGAGGGGCACTCACACACAAGCATTCACACAGGTACACACACACACATATACAAACACATATATACACACACACACACCACAAGTATTCACACAGATACACACATACAAATACACACAATCATAGATACACATGTACACACACACACAGGGGCACTCACACACAAGCATTCACACAGATACACATGTACATACACAAACACAGAGAGGCACTCACACACAAGTGTTCACACAGATACACACATACACAAGCATTCACACACACACTCACATAAGAGTACACACACACCCTCACATAAGAGCCATTAAAATATGTTAGTGGGTCGCATGGAATAGAGTGACTTCATGTTTTTAGCCAGAGGCCTTCATTAAGTCTTTTAATGAAATGAAATATCTATAACCATGCAAATTCTTTTGCCCTTCTCCAGCCCCACAAACATCCAAGTGTTGGAGTGGGGCTATCCCAAAATGGAATCAGTTCATGCCAGTCATGAGGCCAAACATCCCTGAAAGTTTCATCTGAATCCATCCAGCGGTTCTTGGGAAATCTTGTCCATGGACAAACAAACAAACAAACACAACTGTAAACAATACCTCCGCCTTCGCTAAGGCAGAGGTAATAATGATGCTGATGATGATGGTGATAATGATCCTTTATATCATAGACCTGAAATTTGGCCAGTCAATTACAACAACCCCCAGTGCATGACTGGCACTTAATGGAATTGACCCTGAAAAGATGAAGGGCAAAGTCAACCTCGGCAGAATTTGAACTCAGAACATAATCAATGGGTGAAATACTGCTAATGATTCTGCCAGTTCACCACCTTAATGATAATAATAATAATAATAGTAATGATGATGATGATAATAATAATTATAATAATGACTCCAAATTTTGCCACAAGGGCAGCAATTTTTTTTTTGGGGGGGGGTGTCGGGTTTAAGTCGATTACATCAGCCCTAGTATGCAACTGGTACTTATTTTGTTCACCTCGAAAGGATGAAAGGCAAAGTCGACCTCGATGGTATTTGAACTCAAAATGTAAGGACCGACAAAATGCCGCTAAGCATTTCTGTCAGCTCGCTGCCTTAATAATAAATAATAATACTAATAATAACGATAATGATAATCTTTTCTACTAATAATAATGGGAAGAAGAAGAAGAAGAGGAGGAAAAAAGAGAGAAAGCTTAACAAAGAGTCTTACTATATGGGAAGAGATTAATCAATGAAGTGTCAAAAGTGTAACAGCTGTTTGTAGCAGTTAGCAGCTAACCATTTATCTGTTGATAAACTAACATTGCTGACCAGTTAAGTTAACATGGTCACACACACACACACACACACACACACACAGAGCAGCTTTTGTAGGATGTGTGAGTGAGTGGGCGGGTGGATGTTTTGTTTTGAGCTTGGTAGCCAAATGATGTTGTTGTTGTTGTTGGATTTCTTCTTAATCACTTCCTCCTCCTCCTCCTCCTCCTCCTCCCGCCACCCACCTTCAGACAAATTACATTTTAAAAGTGCATGGATTTAGCACAGGTGTACGGCCGGCCATCCGGCCGTGTGGGGCTTGAGAAGTCTTGTTTTGCAAGCCACATGATTCCGGGGGGTTCAATCCCACCGTACAAGACCTTGGGTAAAGTGTCTTCTACTAATAAGCGCCAGACTGACAAGAGTCTTGCGAGTCAATTTGGTAAACGGAAACTGTGTGCAAGTCACATTTCGGGGGTCGATAAAGTAAGTACCAGTCATGTACTGGGATCAATGTCATCGACTTGTCCCTCCCCGCCAAATTTCAGGCTTCGTGTCTTTAGTAGAAAGGATTATTATTATTAAAAACTGTGGGCAGGCAGAATTGTTAGCATGTCGGGTGAAGTGCTTAGTGGTATTTCGCCTGTCTCTATGTTCTGAGTTCAAATTCTGCCGAGGTCGACTTTGCTTTTCATCCATTCGGGGTTGGTAAATTAAGTACCATTTACACAATGGGGTCGATGTAATCAACTTAATCCCTTCCCCCAAATTTGAGGCCTTGTGCTTCAGTAGAAAGAATTATTATTATTATTATTATTATTATTATTATTATTATTATTAATAATAAGGTGGCAAGCTGGTAGAATTGTTAGCACACTGGGTGAAATGCTTAGTGGCCTGCCACTACATTCTGAGTTCAAATTCCACCAAAGTCGATTTTGTCTTTCATCCTTTCAGGGTCGATTAATTAAGTACCAGTTATGCAATCGACTTAATCCCCTACCCCAAGCTGCCCTTGTGGCAAAAATTTGAAATCATTATTATTATTATTAAGGCAAAAGCTTAACAGAATCGTTAGCACACCGGATGAAATGCTTAGCGGTATTTCATCAACTGCTACATTCTGAGTTCAATTTCCACCGGGGTCGACTTTGCCTTTCAATCCTTTCAGGGGTCGACAAAATTAAGCACCAGTTATGTACTGGATCGGTGTAATCGACTGGCCCCCCTCCCCAAAATTTCAGGCCTTGTGCCTAGAGTAGAAAAGATTATTATTATTACTATTATTATTATTATTATATTATTATTATTATTAAGGTGCAGGAGTGGCTGTGTGGTAAGTAGCTTGTTTACCAACCACATGGTTCCGGGTTCAGTCCCACTGCGTGACACCTTGGGCAAGTGTCTTCTACTATAGCCTCGGGCTGACCAAAGCCTTGTGAGTGGATTTGGTAGACGGAAACTGAAAGAAGCCTGTCGTATATATGTATATATGTATATACATATACGCATATATATATATATATATATATAATATATATATATATATGCGTGTGTGTGTTTGTGTGTCCGTGTTTGTCCCCCTAGCATTGCTTGACAACCGATGCTGGTGTGTTTATGTCCCCGTAACTTAGCGGTTCGGCAAAAGAGACCGATAGAATAAGTACTGGGCTTACAAAAGAATAAGTCCCGGGGTCGAGTTGCTCGATTAAAGGCGGTGCTCCAGCATGGCCGCAGTCAAATGACTGAAACAAGTAAAAGAGAGTAAAAGAGAGAGTAATTATTATTATATTATTATTATTATTACTCCTACTACTAAATTCTTAATCGTTTAACCTCATCATTAGTGTATTTTTTTTTAATTTCAAGACAAAATTGCAGATGATTTAAGAAATAAGGATTTTCTAATTCTTTTTTATGCTTTTTTTTATAAAAATTTTTTACAGACAGATAACCGTGTCCAGAGTAATTATGGTAGCTGGCCTGGTTTGCAATGGCGTTGGTGGAATGTGAGTGGAGGTGGTCGGGGGGGGGGGAGCACAGAAGAGTAAGATGCTAATTAAAGTTTGTGCGAAATAATTAGAGGCTTGTGCAGAGAAAACAGAACGACACTGCACTATAATTAAAAATAAAAATGAAAAAAGAAAAAGAAAAAAAAATTAAAGAGCTCACAGACAAACTCTTGTATATCCAGATAGTTGAGTATAGGAGAGTTATATATATATATATGTGTGTGCGTGTGTGGGAGATTATGTATATGTGTGTGTGTATGTATATATATAAGTGTGTGTGTGTGTGTGTGTGGGAGATTATGTATATGTGTGTGTGTATATATATATATATATATATATATATATATATATATATATATACACACATATATATATATATATTTTATATATATAGGTGTATATATATATAGATCGGTACATATGTATATATGAATTTATTCTTTTATTCGTTTCAGTCATTTGACTGAGGCCATGCTGGAGCACCGTCTTTAGTCAGACAAATCGACACAAGGATTTATTCTATCGGTCGCTTTTGCTGAACTGCTAAGTTACGGGGACGTAAACACACCAGCATCAGTTGTCAAGCGATGTTGGGGGGACAAACACAGACACACAAATACATACATATATATATATATATATCTGATGGGCTTATTTCAGTTTCTGTCAACCAAATCCATTCAAAAGGCTTTGATCAGCCTGAGGCTATAGCAGAAGACACTTGCTCAAGGTGCCACACAGTGGGACTGAACCCGGAACCATGTGGTTAGTTAGCAAGCTACTTACCACACAGCTATGAGTAACAGCTTTTATTATATTTCTGCTGCTTTTAAATAAAGCATATTACTCTACCTCTGGTATTTGAGTACTCTTTTTTCCACCTTGTTTCACATTTATGTGGTTACTCCGGTATATATATACATATATATATATATATATTTACATATACATATATGTGTGTGTATGTGTGTGTGTATATATATATATAGACACACACACACACACAGCAAGAAAGGCAGCTGGCCTGCTCACCTGTATTTCAACAACAGTGACCCCCACCGCACCCCATTACTACCATCACCCACACCTTTTATGGAGGGGGAGAGAAGAGGGGGATGGCAGAGATGTAAACATAGGGAATGTATTTTTTTTCTTGTTTTATTGTTGTTGTCTTCTTACTATTTTAGGTAAAAAAAAAAAACCAATAAAAAACACACACAGAAAAAACAAACAATATACATGAAAACAACCAAATACTTCAAGAATTGAGGAAGTGTGAGAAAGTAACCCTCCACCCCCACCCTGTTCCCCCCCTTCAGCCATCTAAAAAAAAACAAAAACAAAGGACTGCTTCTCATGGAAAGAACATTTGCAAACAGGCTGATAAAAGTTTGTGGCTTGGAAGGTCAACCTTGGAGTAAATGAGGCCGAAGCTGATAAACTGAACTCTATGTGGTTGCTAGAAATAGCAAACAAATCTCCTGTAAAGTTCTCAACTACATGGTTCTGGGTTCAGTCCCACTGCATGGCACCTTGGACAAGTGTCTTCTGCTCTAACCTCGGAGCAAATTGAAGTCTTGTGAGTGGATTTGGTAGACGGAAACTGAAAGAAGCCCATCACATATATATGTACATATTTATGTGTGTATGTGTCTGTATGTCTGTGTGTGTAGCCCCACAATCAATTGACAACTGATGTTGGGGTGTTTATATCCCCTTAACTTAGCGGTTCAGCAAAAGAGACCAACAGAATAAGTACAAGTCCTGGGGCTGATTTCTTCAACTAAAACCCTTTAAGACAGTGCTCCAGCATGGCCACAGTCAAATTACTAAAACATGTAAAAAGAAAAGAATAAAGCACACTTTATGTAAAAAGAAAAACAAACAAACCAGCAAAAAAAATCAAGGAGTTGTGCACATTGGATAATATAGTTTTAGAACCCCTTATCCATGTCCTCAAAAATAGGACGGTCCATGACTGGAATGCCTTTGATCAAAAGTTTACTGGCTTAAGTTTATTTTGGGGCCAGCTAGAATAACAGCAAGACATCTTTGGAGTTAGAATGTCCCAAGGAAATTCTGTTAGAAGTTTGGCTTGTTTTAGGACACACAGCCAACAATAGCCCCAGGCTGACCAAAGCCTTGTGAGAGGATTTGGTAGATGGAAACTGAAGGAAGCCCATCATATATATTTGTGTGCGTCTATGTTTGTCCCCTATCACTGATTACCAACTGATGTTGGTGTTTATATACCCATAACTGAGCAGTTCAGTAAAAGAGATTGTTAGAGTATCCGGCTTAAAGAAAGATAGAAAGATGTACTGGGGTTGATTTATTTGACTAAAATCCTTCAGCCAATGCCCCAGCATGAACACAATTGATTAAAAGACATGATAAAATATTAAGAGATGTAATTGCTTATTTTCAGAATGACGTATGACAAATGAGAGAGTCCAGATCTCTGTCCAGTTTTAACAGGAAACAGGTAAAATATTTGAGCTGGATAAGGTCAGTTTAACCCTGTAGTATTTAATCCAGCCATACCCAACCCAAATATTCAGTTACAATTGACCAGATCCACCCTCTCACACTCACCCTACAATGTCATTCTAAAAATCTACAAGCACACCACTGAAATCTTGCGGCTACAAGATAATGCATGATTAATTCCAAATAATGCGAATAAATATGCAATACATTTGACAAAGAAATCTCAATACACGTAGGGTTAAATTCTAAGAGCTTAAGGAAGTGCATCCTCAAGAAAAGATCTTCAGCGATAGAGTGACCCAACATTTGAAGCAACTGTTAGAGAACTAGTTGAATATTTCTCATGATTAAGGATGGTATGGTGCCACATGTTTCCTTGTGTTTATTTCTGCAGGTGAAAAGGACAAGATTAGCATGTCCCCTATTGGAGAATGCTTTCGAGGACTCTTTATATATAGTCAGTGCAGGTTTGGCACACAGTGTCAAGCTAATGAGGAACCAATCATATGCAGTGTTTGACTGAGTGAAACTACAAACTGCAAATTATGTAGGGAGCAGTTGATAATTGGCCCAGTTGATAATTTTGGGCCAGTTGATAATTTTGACTTTATCAATGCTGACACAATGAAAAACAAAATTGACTGGAGTGGGTTTGAACTCAGGAACATAGAAGGTCAAATATTGATTCAGATTTTGGGCAGACGGTCAGCAAATTTTGGAGAGGGGATAAGTTGATTACATCAACCTCAGTGCATAACTGGTACTTATTTTATTCACCCTAAAAGGATGAAAGGCAAAGTCAACCATAGTGGAATTTGAACTCAGAATGCAAGGACGGATGAAGTGCTGCTAGGCATTTTGCCTGACACCCTAACAGTTCTGCCAGCTCACTGCCCCAAAGACATTTCTTTCTTTATTGCCCACAGGGCTAAAACATAGAGGGGGAAAACAAGGACAAAGGGATTAACTCAATTACATCGACCCCAATATGTAACTGGTACTTATTTAATTGACCCCGAAAGGATGAAAAGCAAAGCTGACCTCGGCAGCATTTGAACTCTGAACGTAACGGCAGACGAACTACCGCTAAAAATTCTGTCAGCTCATTGCCCTTCAAAGACATAAATATTGCAATCGCATTGTGCCTGTCATTCATTTCAAACATTTACAAATGACTGTCTAGTTAGGAAATCCACTTTCCAACCTTGGGGTTTCGGTTCAATTCCATTGTGCAACACCATCAGCAAATGAGGTCTTCTACATATTTTTAGACTTGGTTTAAGAAAGAATTCATGAAGGTGTGAAATATTTTGCACCTATGAAGGTACAATTTTAACCAATGACAGGGATCCCTCCATGAAATGGAAAAATTGTTATCCATATGGATGGAAGATTTGATAGCCATTTGGACGACGATTCTGTTGAAAAATATAAATCCGACACACAACCAGTATACAGACTGTGTTTGGTCACTCGGTACATTCCAGTTGCCATGACCTCCTGGAGTGGGAACCAAGTGCAACAGTGGGAGTTTGCACCTATCATTCACAATGACGTCTGCACTGTGTGCAATTGCTGAGAGAGAGAGGGAGAGAGAGACAGGGGGAGGGGAATAGACAGTGCAACAGATAACAGTAATTTGTGCAGATAAAAAAGCAACCTACATTGTATATCTGCAATGTTTGTGTGTGTGTGTGTATATATATATAATTTACATATATACACACACAACTATATCGTAATATATATATGCACACACATACATACACATATAGTCACACATACACATATACATATATGTATGTTTTATAGGTACAGGAGTGGCTGTGTGGTAAGCAGCTTGCTTACCAACCACATGGTTCCGGGTTCAGTCCCACTGTGTGTCACCTTGGGCTAGTGTCTTCTACTATAACCTCAAGCCGACCAAAGCCTTGTGAGTGGGTTAGGTAGAGGGAAACTGAAAGAAGCCCGTTGTATGTGTGTGTGTGTATGTTTATGTGTCTAAGCAAGCTACTTTACCACACAAGGCTATAGCAGAAGACACTTGTCTAAGGTGCCACGCAGTGGGACTGAACCTGGAACCATATGGTTGGGAAGCAAGCTTCTTACCACACAGCCACTCCTGTGCCTATATATATATATATATATATATCTATATATATATATATATATATATATCTACATATATATACACAGACACAGAGTCTGACCCATGCAAGCATGCAAAAGTAGACATATATATATACATACATATACACACACATACACTTGTAATTGTAAGTATACTTTTTGTAAGTGCTATTTTACACCAAAACACGCATGCAAGCACATACACACACACTCACTCACAAACACATGATGTTCATATATAATTTCTTTCAATCTCTTCCCCGCCCCCCCCCACTGCAATACAGAGATTTATTTATTTTAAAATGTTTAAAAAGACAAACTTTCATTAAAATATATACCTACACACACATACGCACACACACACACATACATATTGCATATATATATATATATTTATATATATATATGAAATAAATTTAAAAATAAATCTAGCAAGCAGCATACAAGGAATGAATTAATAAGGTCAGTTTATGTTAGAATATACAGTTTATTGGAGGAGAAAATCTGTGGGACGGGCCGGGTCGGGTCGGGTGGGTTGGGGGGGTGGGCAGAAGAGAGGGGAGAGTGGGGGTAAGAGGGGAGGGAGAGCACATGATCACATTGGTGGGTCGTGTGATTTTAATTGTTAATTTATGTACAAAAGGCATATTGTGCACCACCACCACACCACCACCACCACCACCACCACCACCACCACCACCACCACCATTACCACTGTTGTTGCTACTGCTGCCACTACAGATATCACTATTGTCACTACCACCACAACAACAACAACCACTACCACCACCACCACCACCACCACCACCACTACCACTTCAATCACCACCATCGTCATCGTTGTCGTCATTGATTGTCAGCATGACTGTAACAAGTGCCACCAGAGTCAGCAGCGCCACCAACTACGATGACCCGACCAGCACCACAATGCACACCACCATCACTACAACCACAACCATCAACACCACCACCACCACCACCACAGCTATTAGCATCAGTACCATAACCACCACCACAACCATGCCACCACCACCACCTTAACTATCAGCACTACAACCATCACCACCATAACCCCCACCACCACCACCACCACCACCTTAACTATCAGCACTACAACCATCACCACCATAACCCCCACCACCACCATCACCTTAACTATTAGCACTACAATCATCACCACCATAACCCCACCACCACCACCTGCAGCATCATCATCACCAACACCCTGCAAGAATATATTCAACAACCAAAAACCAAAATCAAGAGCCATTAATTTCGTCAGGTTTGTCCGCTTGGTTGCCTGCACAAGTCTCTCTCCGTCCCGTTCTGCAATATTCCAGAAACCATTGGAGCGTACAAGGTCAATGCTGCTTTCTCTCTATTTATCGATGATTACGATGCAAAATTAAAAAAAGAAAATCTCTTTCAAATGAAAATAAATAAAAGGTTATTTTGTTTTGGTTTCTTAAAATGTTGCTATTTAGAGACAGGCAGGTCTCTACATTTTATGTAACTTGATCCTGGGCTTTCTTTGACATGTCACACACACACACACACATTATTTTCTTTTATTCTTTAACTTGTTTGTCATTTGACTGCGGCCATGCTGGAGCACCACCTTTAGTCGAACAGATCGACCCCAGGACATGTTCTGTGCAAGCCTAGTACTTATTCTATCATTCTCCTTTTGCCGAACTGCTAAGTGACGGGGATGTAAACACACCAACATTGGTTGTCAAGTGATGGTGGGGGTACAAACACAGACACAGATAAATACACACACACACACACACATATATATACGACAGGCTTCTTTCAGTTTCCATCTATCAAATCCACTCACAAGGCTTTGGTCGGCCCGAGACTATAGTAGAAGACACTTGCCCAAGGTGCCACGCAGTGGGACTGAACCCGGAATGATGTGGTTGGGAAGCTACTTGTATCAGTCATTTCACTGCAGCCATGCTGGAGCACTACCCAGAATGGTTTTTAGTTGAAGAAATCAACTACATAAATATTTTTTTTTAATTTTAAAATTTGGTGCTTATTTGACTCAGTTTTTTTTTTTTGCCAAACTTCTAAGTTATGGGAATGTAAACAAACCAACACCAGTTGTCAAGCAGTGGTAGGGGACAAACACAACACACATAGACATGCATATTTTTCTATCCCCCTCCCCACATATGTACACGATAGTCCTCTACACAGTTTCCATCTACCAAATCCACTAACAAGACTTTGGTCAGCCTGAAGCTAAAATAGAAGACACTTGCCCAAGGTGCCTTGCAGTGGGATGAACCTGAAACCACATGACTGGAAAACAAGTTTCTTAACTACACAACCATGCCTGCACCTATATATATATATAAAAACTTACTTATTCTTTTCAGCCCAAAGGCTGTGACCATGCTGGAGTACTGCCTTTTATCTTTTCTTACCATTTTCATTATGCATTCAATTAAATATTTCTCTTGATTATCTAAAGGAATGAGCAGAGGTGGGTCACACATACAATATAGCCCTGCTTGTTTTGGCAGTTCTGTGAAATAATTAGCAAGGGTTTGCCTACAACCCCAAATTTTGCATAATGACTAAACTCATTCTTTTGCCACAGAATTAACTTACTTCACCCACTGTAAAGTATGTTCTATAATTATTATCACACACTTACTGCCAAGCCTTGCCCCAACCAGATGTAAAATATCAAATATCTGCTTAATCAGCAAGCATGTAACCTTGACTACGGAGACGCTGGGTGTGGCCCCCACTCATAATTAGGTACACATCCTGTTACCTAGCAGTCATATTATAGATTACCTTGGAATGTTACATGCGAAGGACTGGCAACATATCCAGGGTCAATGGGAACATGGTTACCATGGCACATCTATAAATGACACAAACTGGCAGAAACGTTAGCACGCCGGGCAACTACGTTCTGAGTTCAAATTCCGCCGAGGTCGACTTTGCCTTTCATCCTTTCAGAGTTGATTAAATAAGTACCAGTTACACACTGGGGTCGATATAATCGACTTAATCCCTTTGTCTGTCCTTGTTTGTCCTCTCTGTGTTTAGCCCTAGGCATTTCACCCGTCGCTACGTTCTGAGTTCAAATTCCATCATAGTCGACTTTGCCTTTCATCCTTTCAGGGTCAATTAAATAAGTACCAGTTACACACTGAGGTTGATGTAATCGACTTAATCCCTTTGTTTGTCCTTGTTTGTCGTCTCTCTATGTTTAGACCCCGGTGAGCAATAAAGAAATAATGTATATACGACACCCTGGATAGGATGCCAGATGATTTCAGGGTTACTCACTTTTGCAGTGTCAGCTGGGTGGGCGGAAATGATGTGAAATAAAGTGTTTTGCTCAAAAACACAATGCGTCACTTGGCAGAGGAATCAAAAGCACAATCTTACAGTAGTGAGACCAATGCCCTAACCACTAAGCCACACACGTTCACAATGGAAATAAGGGTCACAAAAGTAAAAACAAAAAAGGGACAGGGAAAGAGCAAATAAATATGTGTCGTTATGCCTTGGTGATGCCAAATAGGAGGTGCCAAAACAGCTGTGCCAAAATGTCTCGTACCTGAAAGGTAATGGCATGCATGGCAGATTGACAGCTGCATAAAGAATGGCCAAGAGATTTGAATCAGAGCAAACTGCAGAAAGAGCAAGACTGAGGTGGTGGTGGTAGGGGAAGAAGAAGAAATGGTAGTAAGTGGAAGCAGATCTGAAGAGGCTGAATCTCACAGAAGAAGATGAGAAAGGGTCACATAAATGGTGAGATGCCATGCTGGAGGACTTGAGAAGACTTTCCAACACGGACAAGCCATGGAAACACAGATGTAAAAACGATGACGATGATGATGATGACAGCAATGACAAGAACGAGGGCCACGACGATGATGGAGATGATGGTGATGATGATAATGATGGTTATGATGATGATGGTGATTGTGAAGATGATGATGGTGACAGTAAGAATGATGGAAATGACGACGACAACATTGATGACAACAATGATGGTGATGAGAACGATGATGATCATCATGACGACAACGACGATGTGTGTGTGTCTGTGTGTGTGTGTGTCTGTGTGTGTGTGTGTCTGTGTGTGTGTGTGTGGTACACCCACCCACCCATCTACCCAGGACCAACTTCACCTAACAAAACCACACCCACCCATCCCAAATAGTTTCAAAGCCAGTCACAGTATTTCATCAACACTATCATATTACCCACCAGCCACCAGTGAAAATCAGCTGTACACACACATACACACACAGAGCCACATACACATTGATAGCGCACATCTTATACATATACACACACACACACACCCAGATGTTGTCTTGCATACACTCACACCCTACCCCACACACTACAGAAATACTCTGTTACTGCTAATTTGTCAGTAATAATCTACAACATACAGAATATTATGTACGGGTGTGTGTGTTTGTGTGTCTACATATATATATAGCTAAACGTATACACATGCATATACACACACACATACACGTATGTATACATATACATATATGCATGCATATACATACATGCATACATATACATACATGCATGCACAGACGTATATATATATACACACATAGATACATATATAGATGTACAGACATGTATATATATACATATACACACACACACACAAACATGTATATATATATATGTATATATCTATATATACACACACACATACATGTATACATAAAGACACATACATATGTGCACAAATATAAACGTATACACACAAATATAAAAAATACTTATGCATGTGCGTATATATATATATATATATATACATCTGTGTGTATGCATTTGAGTCAATACATGTGCAAATATACACACATACAAACACACATGCAAACATACTCAGAAACGTGTGTGAATGTGTGTGTGTGTGTGTGTGAGAGAGAGAGAAAGAGAGAGAGAGCACATGAGTATGTGTAAGCAAATGCCTGCATGTATAGGGTTCACCATCTTAAATCACACCAAAGCCCAACCTCTTCAGTAATAAACACTCAAAGAGCAAACAAAAAAAAAAAGAAAAGAAATGCCCAAAACAACAATAAAGAAACCAATGAACAAATAACAAAAATAATAAGAACGATGATGATGATGATGATGATGATAAACTAAAATGGTTTCAAATTTTGGCTCAAGGCCAGCAATTTTCAGGGAATGCTTAACTGGTATTAATTTTATCTTGCCCCCAAAAAGAAGAAAGGCAAATTGCAAGAGCTGAAATTTTGGGGGAGGGTGCAGGGGATAGTTGAGTACATTGACCTCCCCCCCCACCTTCCCCCAGTGTTCAACTGATGCTTATTTTATCAACCCCGGAAGGATGAAAGGCAAAGTCGAACCGGGCAGGATTTGAACTCAGAACGTAAAGATTGATGAAATGCTGCTGAGCATTTTGCCCAGCATGCAAACAATTCTGCCAGCTTGCCGCCTTAATAATAATAATAATAATAATAATAATAATAATAATAATAATAATAATAATAATAGCATGCTCAGCTGACAACAAGGTATGCAACAGGGAAGAAAGAAAAGTCGAAAGCTTTGACAGGTTAGCTTGGGAGGCTAAGCAGTTGTGGTCGATGAAAAAGGTGGCAGTAGTACCAATAATTGTCGGAACCCTGGGGACAGTGAGTAAAAATCTCAAGAAGTACATGGAACAAATAGGGGCTGCAATAAGGCTGAAGCACTTGCAGAAAACAGCACTGCTTGGAACCACTCGAATACTCCGGAAGGTGCCCCAAAAATAAGGGGTGTTACTTTAGTTCACTGGTAGTGAACAGATGACACCATAGTACATCTCCAACGTTAGAAGCTGTGCTAAGGAAATAATAATAATAATAATAATTGATTATAGACACAAGGTCTGAAATTTGGGGGACGAGACTAGTCGATCACATGGACCCTAGAGTTTCACTGGTACTTATGTCATCGGCCCCAAAAGGATGAAAGGCAAAGTTGACCCCAACAGAATTTGAACTCAGAACGTAAAGACAGACAAAAGGCTGCTAAGCATTTTGCCAAGCATTTTGCCTGGCATGCTAATGTTTCTACCAGCTCACTGCCTTAATAATAATAATATTGATGATGATGATGATGATGATAATTCAGAGACTAGAAAGGCCAGTCAGTAGGGAGGAGGGGGTGGAGCTGAACCTGCAGGGAGCTAGTCTGTGGAGTGGGGGTATGATGGTGTACTGAACAGCAAAATGTTTTTACGTAATTATGCAATCAATTGTCTAATTAATTAAATTATATACTCCACACCCTCCTCTCCAATGAAATCAATTCAAAACCATTAACATCTTTTAGAAGCTTTATGTGTGTGGGGGGGATCATACATCAAATGAAGACGGGATGTATATGTGTGTGTGCTTATATATGTGTGTGAGGCTGTATGAACAGATATGTATGTTAGTGTGTGTGTATATATATATATATATATATATATATGTGTGTGTGTGTGTGTGTATGCATATATATGTATGTACATATATATATGGGTATATATGCACTGCGTATGTCTACAGATACATTTCTATATCTGTGCATGCATGAATGCATGCATACATACATATTTAATTCCCAAAGAGCTATAAGTGAAACAAAATATATTTTGTCAGACTAAGGCTAATGGATCGTGTGTGTAAGCGTATCTATATATATGTATGTATGTATAAATGTATGTATATATATATATATTATATATATATATATATATATATATATATATATATATACACATACACACTCATGCACACACACACATACATATACTTCTAAATATAGATATTTTTTGAATCAGTATTTTTTGTAATTTGGCCGTCCTAACATGGAATTTCGTCTGTTTTTTGAACAAAGGCCCTGAAGAGGCTTTTCTATATAGATGTGAATGTTTTTATAAATTCACTGGCGTATATGAGTTGAAACAAATTGTTTGGCTTTATATTTGTTTTTTTTTAAATTTGCTATCTTATGGTATTTTTGTAGTATATTATATTGTAATGTAAATAAATTTTTAGTTTGTCAATAGTATTTCTCTATTCTATTTAATATATATATATATATATACATACATACATACATACATATATATATATGTAAAAACATATACATAGAGGCACAAGAGTGGCTGTTTGGTAAGTAGCTTGCTCACCAACCACATGGTTCCAGAAAGAAGCTCGTCATATGTGTGTTTGTGTGTCTGTTTGTCCCTGCAACATCGCTTGACAACTGATGCCGGTGTGTTTACATCCCCGTAACTTAGCGTTAGCGGTTTTGCAAAAAAGACTGATAGAAGAAGTACTAGGCTTACAAAGAATAAGTCCTGGGGGGTCGATTTACGAGGCTAAAGACAGTGCTGCAACCTGGTCGCAGTCAAATGACTGAACCAAGAAGAATATATATATATATATATGCCAGAATAAAACATAGACATTAAAAGATGATGATGATCACACGTATGTATGTATAATACACATAAACCCATCAGATGACCCCTATGTTTCCAGTAAACAAGAGGTGTTTCACAAAGTTCTTATTTTGCTTCAGCACTTTTCTCCACTTTCTTCCTTAGCTATCATCATTCCATGAGATTTCGGTTATCAAAGTTGCTGTTTGGTCCCAGGTTGTCCCTAATCTAGCAGACATGTAACCAGAGATTGTCCAGACATAAACTGTTCTATCTTTTACTCAGATACGGTGTACCTTGGACTACATTATCTCATGTACTTTTCCTTGTTGTCTTAATGTAAGTAGGGCATCATTTGAGGGAGATTATCTGGCAAGGTAAAAGACAGTGTAGGGGCTCCCTTACTGATTGGAGAGGAAAGTTGTTACATAAGGCTCTCCAACTTCCCTACTGTCATCCCCACCCAAATTGGAAAGAGGGGTGCAGTTAATATTCACCTAAAATGTGTACAGATTGTGTTGTGTCTAGGGAGGGCCATTATGCCAATATTATTAACACACACACTGGTTCAATTCCACTTCTTTATTATTAGTTGTTTCAACACACAAATTCACATAAAGAATCTTGCAAACCAGATGCAAAACCGAAGTGTACAGATTGGTGCTTGTAATTAGGGAGAAAATTCCAGTGGGATGCAAACTAGGAAGGATTGGTGACGCAAAGTGTTTATTTAGTGCTGGGTGTTTTGAAGGATGAGAGAATGGTGGTGGGAGCAGGGAAGCTGGTTGAAGGTGGATGAGGGTGGAAGTGGCCCGCAGCTTGTTAGGGTCAAGAGAGTCAAAGCTTTTGAGTATGGTGATAGAGAGGGAAAGAGAGAACAAAAGGTAGAGAGGAAGTTTATTCATTTTGAGTCCCTTTAAAAGGAACAAATTCCCCCACACATGCACCACACTCATACAGACACAAACACACACAATCAGACACATTCACACATATACAGACACACAAATGTATATACAAAGTCAGACATGTTCTCACTTATACAGACACACAGACACTACACATTCGCATACATATTTATATAGATACACACACATACAGTCAGACAAGTTCACATATATCGATAGAGACACACACATACACAAACACATACACACACATTTATGAAGACACACACACACACACAAATGTTCACACATACACACACACATAGCAACAGCAGTACTAAAAGTGTTATGTAATATATAGACAAGTTGTTGGACAGTAAGGTGTGAGGAGGTCAGCTCTGCAACAGACATAGACACAACAAAGGTTGGACCAGATTCAAAAGAAATAATCTCAATTATAATAATCCTAGTCAAATACATCTACCCCAGTACACAACTGGTATTTTATTTCATCAACCCGAAAAGTCGACCTTGGTGGAATTTGAACTCAGAATGTAAAAAATGGATGAAATGCCGCTAAGTGTTTTGCCTGGCATATGAATAATTCTGCCAGCTTGCTGCTATAATAATAATCCTTTCTACTGGAGGCACAAAGCCTTAAAATTGTGGGGAGGGGACTAGTTGATTACATCGACCCCAGTGTGTAACTGGTACTTAATTTATCGACCCCAAAAGGATGAAAGGCAAAGTCAACCTCGGTGGAATTTGAACTCAGAATGTAAAGCCAGATGACATGCCACTAAGCATTTCGGACAGTATGCTAACCATTCTGCCAGCTTGCCACCTTGCTGCCATAATAATAATAATAATAATAATAACAATAATAATAATAATAATAATAATAATAATAATGATAATAATAATAATAATAATAAAAATCATTTCTATTAAAGGCACAAGGCTTGAAATTTTGGAGGAGGGGGTTAGTCAATTACATCGACCCCAGTGTTTCACTGGTACTTAATTTACTGACCCCAAAAGAATAAAAGGCAAAGTTGACCTTGGCAGAATGTGAACTCAGAATGTAAGGACAGACGGACGGACGGACAAAATGCCGCTAAGCATTTCGGTCAGTATGCTAACGATTCTACCAGCTTGCCACCTTGCTACCATAATAATAATAATAATAATAATAATAATAATAATATAATGATAATAATAATAATAATAATAAAAATCCTTTCAATTAAAGGCACAAGGCCTGAAATTTTGGAGGAGGGAGTTAGTCAATTACATTGACCCCAGTGTTTCACTGGTACTTAATTTATTGATCCCAAAAGAATGAAAGGCAAAGTTGACCTTGGCAGAATGTGAACTCAGAATGTAAGGACAGACGGACAAAATGCCACTAAGCATTTCTAACATGCTAACTAACGATTCTGCTGACTCACCGCCTTGAAAACCCTTTCTACTATAGGCACAAGGCCTGAAATTTGGGTAGAAGGGGTAAGTTGATTACATCGACCCCAGTGTTCAACTGGTACTTAATTTACTGACACCGGAAGAATGAAAGGTAAGGTCAGCCTCGGTGGTATTTGAACTCAGAATGTAAAGATGGATGAAATACCTATTTCTTTACTACCCACAAGGGGCTAAACACAGAGGGGACAAACAAGGACAGGCAAAGGGATAATGTCAATTACATCAACCCCAGTGCGTAACTGGTACTTAATTTATCGACCCCAAAAGGATGAAAGGCAAAGTCGACCTCAGCGGAAATTGAACTCAGAAAGTAAAGGCGAATGAAACACTGCTAAGCATTTTACCCGGTGTGCTAATGATTCTGACAGCTCACCACCTTCAATAATGATAATAATAATAATAATAATAATAATAATGATAATGATAATAATAATAATTTTTATCATAGGCATAAGTCTAGTAATTTGGAAGCAGGGAGCGGTTAAGTACTGATGGGCGGGGGAGGGGGGTCACTAATTGACTGGTACTTTATTTTATGAACCCCAGGAGGATGACAAGAGACAGTTGACCTCGACGGGATTTGAACTCTGGAATGCTAACAGGCCGTAACTAAATAAATACCACAATGCAACACATCCTACACTCCTAACGATTCTGCCAGTCAACAACCACCACAACGATAATAATGATAACAACAACAACAACAACAACAACAGCAATAATAATAATGATGATGATGACACCGAGCAGAGGTTCCTTGACTGTTCTTGGGTGTCTGCACGGTTACTTGAGAGAAGTCCTACCAACCTCCAGCCACCCTGCCTCGCTCCAAAACAAACTAAAAATAATATTTATACAAATACTATTTCCTCTACATCTCCTTCTTCATATAAACACCCCCCACACACACACACACACACACACCTTACTATCTGGATTTTGTGGGGTTAGTCTCGTGACACTTCTCATTTTCCC
>NW_021835685.1:0-7500 GCF_006345805.1 Octopus sinensis
ACATAATGCATCTGTTGGGTTTCGGTTTTCGAAAGCTTGTATTACAGAATCAGAAGAAGAAAAAAATTGAATAAATTCTATAGGAATTTTGACGTAAAAATATACTTGCAAAATTATTATTGAAACCTTATATTGCACTTCTCAAAGCAATTATTATTGCGAATGAATATCCACATATACACATACATACGCATAATATATGCGTTATTGTGTGTTTATATATAATATATATATATATATATATATATATATATATATATATATATATATATATATATATATATCTATACACACATATATATAATTGATGTTGTAGTATGTATATATGTATGTATACAGACTTTTCGAGTACGTACATTAGTGTTTTATTATAAAACAACAAAGATTTAAAAAAAATTCCGGTTGTATCCATTTCATTGTATAAACACTGATTATAAACTCAGCAAGTGAAAAGTATGAAAGCCACATCTTCCCAATTTCCATGCCCATATATTTGTCTTATTCGTGCCTAGTGAAAATTTTTATTGAAAAAAAGTAAAAAGTAAAATTAAAATCTGCATTTATTATCATCATACATCTCAGAAAAAATTCATATCATACATATATATATACATATACATACATTCATATATATATAAATATATATATATATATACGTATATGTATATATCCATTTCATGATATCAAATTCTATACTATCAAAATGAAAAGAAATCATACCTCTTTTGTATTTGAAGAAGCAAACCGTTGTGAAGGGCTGTGACACATGAATCACGTAGGTTATAAAAATCCACGTGATATATTTACTGTTATAACGTGAATGCATAATATATGATAATATGTCAGAAATGACTTTTAGACTTTGAAAAGAAAATTTTTTTGGTAATATATATATATATACAATATACACATATATATTTGTGTCTATATTTTCTATATATAACTAGCATATTTATATCCATAAATATATGCACAGACACACAGACATAAACGCAATCTCTCATGCTGACAACATATACGTGCAAAGCAATCTAGAAACACACACAAATATATATACACATATACAATGTTAAGACTGTGTGAATAACTGGGTGATTTTTTTTTTTAATTTTCAACATCTATTATGAAACATTCTTGCCGTGATTCAGTATTGAATTTATTTGTAACTTGTCCAAATAAGCATATATGCTATGATAACAGGCATCATATAAGCCTATAATAATTTAATATTGTCTATGATAAATTCATATAAATATCTGAGTGTGAATGTTTGTGCGTGAATGTGTGAGAGTTTGAATATACATATCAATGTATATACAGAGGGGCATATATATTTATATATACATATATGTATATATATATTTATGTATATTAGTATGGCAGTCTTCAAGAATGAATTCATGAATGTCAGCAATTCCGACCATTTCTCTATGTTATTCTACTTATTGTTTTTTTTTGTTTTTTTTTCCACTTTGTTGAATAAATTTCTGTACTTATTTTTACAATAAAACCGATATCATAAAACCTTATTCAATATTGTTTTGTTGTCAATGGAAGAGAGGCGGGTAGAAAACACAACAACTTTGTCGTGTTCATTCATATTGTTTTCAAAAAAGCTTTTTGTACTGACTTCTGCTTTGAGCATTTGGTTATATGTACTTGAGGTCAATAAAGTACCAGTGGAGCACCAGAGTCGATGTGTTTGATTTGCCCCCTCCTCACAAAATTTCAGGCTTTGTGCCTGTTGTGTGGACACCCCCAGACGATGAAGTAGGCTAGCCCAACATGTAGATATAGAGGGAGAAGCCTAAACGTCAAGGACAGAGCTGAGTAGCAGTCGAAAGAGTCGAGTTGAGTAGAATCCCCGAACGTGTGACATAACAGTGGCGACGAGGATGAGATTCGAACTCACGCGGGAATATCCCAATGGATTTATGGTATAGTTTGTTCCAGGTCCCAGAACCACAAGCAAAAGCAGAACCGACACGTAGGTCGAACAGGAAGAGAAAACCTACAGAAATGATGGAAATTAACGCTATGAGAAGAAGATATGCCAGTTTCTCACAGAGGAAATAAAATTGATAAATTCGGGTTTAAAAAAAAACTCAAAAGGGAGAGGTGTTGTGCAGACACCCCCAGGCGATGAAGTAGGCTAGCCCAATACGTAGATATAGAGGGAGAAGCCTGGACGTCAAGGACAGATTTGAGAAGCAGTCGGGAGAGTCGAGTTGAGTAGAATCATCGGGCGTGCGACATAACAGTGCCTATAATAGAAAGAATTATACAAGCACTCGGATAATGTTGTTCTGTATAAATTCCTTCAAATTTTGGCACAAGGTCAGCTAGTTTGAGGGGCGGGGATTATACCGATCCTAGTCCTTCATAGGTACTTATTCTATCGACCCCAGGAAGATGAAAGGCAAATCGACCTCGACGATATGTGAACTCAGTACTAAAAGAACCAGAAGAACTACGGGTATTTTGTCGGTTCTATTAACGATTTTACCAGATCACCATAGTTCTATATATATATATATATATAATATATATATATATATATATCTTTCGAAAAACGTTTAGTAGATGAAACCTTAGCGACTGAAGAAGGGGATTTTTCGTTGTGCTTATTGTCCTGTATCTCTCCTCTTTTTTTTTGCTTGTCTTGTTTCCTTGGTTTGTGTCTATGTGTTTCGTCTCTCTATGTGTCGACGTCTTTTTGGTGTCCTGTACACATATATGCGTGTATATGTACATGTAGAGGTAGGTACGTACATATATGTTTATATATATGCATATATTCTATTTATTAACATATATATATTATATATATATATATATATATATGTTAATAAAATAGAACATATGCATATATATAAACATATATGTACGTACCTACCTCTACATGTACATATACACGCATATATGTGTACAGGACACCAAAAAGACGTCGAACACATAGAGAGACGAAACACATAGACACAAACCAAGGAACAAGACAAGCAAAAAAAAAGAGAGAGATACAGGACAATAAGCACAACGAAAAATCCCCTTCTTCAGTCGCTAAGGTTTCATCTACTAAACGTTTCGAAGGATATATATATATAACGTGGAGTAGTCGAAACAAGGACAACTGAAGAAGGGGAATATTCTTTATGTCGTATGTCTCGTTTCTCTGCTTCTTTTTTTACAAAAGTTCGTTTTCTATGTTTTTTTACAAAAGTTCGTTTTCTATGTTTTTGTTTTTATGTTTTCGTTTCTCATCGTGTTCAACCTTTTTTTATGTCCTGTACCCATATATGCATGTATATACACATATATATATGTAGCTATGTACATATATGTATGTATATATGCATATATTTATATATTATATTATATATATTATTTATATTATATTATATTATATTATATTATATTATATTTTATATTATATAATATATATATATTATATTATATATATATAATATATATATATATAATTAGGGCTTAGTAAAATAAATTATTATTGCCACATACTGAACTTTCTAGAAATAGCAGTCAAAAAGTTTTTTAGCCATTTCCACTACTTAAAGAAAATTTCCCTCAGATAATGTTTACTCAAAATAACTCACGAAGGGTATGGAGGTAAAAAAAGAAAAATATCACAAGTACAAAGATTATTTGAGAACGTTAACGTTTCTAGATTAGCCAAATAAACTCAGCATTTCTTTCGTCAGCTCAACATTTCTTATTTTGGATTTGGAAGCACTAAAAAGAAAGAACATACCCTTTGGCGACTTATCACCTCAGATGACCCGTTCAGACTGCCAGTACCTACCAACAAATTCAAAATGTGCAAGCGAAGATTTCCTACTCTCCCCTTCCACCCACGTGGGTTATCTAGCAAACATTTATATTTTAAACGGTGAGAACCGAGGCATATGACAGAGAGAAATGAATTATAATATCCACAATTGAGGGTAAAATTAATTAGTTATTAATCAATTTCACCAAGTATTCAGTATGTAAAAGGACCATTTAAGGCGAATTCAAAATATTACATTATATAATTAGGGCTTAGTAAAATAAATTACTTTGCCACATACTGAACTTTCTAGAAATAGCAGCCAAAAAAGTTTTTTAGCCAAAAAAGTTTTTGTTGGTACTGGCAGTCTGAACGGGTCATCTGAGGTGATAAGTCGCCAAAGGGTATGTTCTTTCTTTTAGTGCTTCCAAATCCAAAATAAGAAAGTTGAGGCTGACGAAGAAAAGAAATGCTGAGTTTATTTGGCTAATCTAGAAACGTTAACGTTCTCAAATAATCTTTGTACTTGTGATATTTTTCTGTTTTTACCTCCATACCTTGAGTGATTTTGAGTAAACATTATCTGAGAGGAAATTTTCTTTAAGTAGTGGAAATGGCTAAAAAACTTTTTTGGCTGCTATTTCTAGAAAGTTCAGTATGTGGCAAAGTAATTTATTTTACTAAGCCCTAATTATAAATGTAATATTTTGAATTCGCCTTAAATGGTCCTTTTACATACTGAATACTTGGTGAAATTGATTAATAACTAATTAATTTTACCCTCAATTGTTGATATATAATATATATATATATATATATATATATATATATATATATATATATATATACACGAATTATCGTCGTTGTCGTCGTCTGCAAAGACTCTTTTCCGAGTATTTAGCACATTTCAGTCCAAAGTGGAGATAGATATCATTTGTACTGTAGGGAATTATAGTTGTCCCCAATTATTGCTCTAAACACCCTATTGCAAGAATCGTATTGGACTGTTGGTGTTGGTTACGTTTGTGTTGCTCTGTCTTTCATTCCGATATGCGTTCTGTTTTCTTCAAAACGGTATATTCTTATTTCAGTTAAATTACGTCAAAGAGTGCGTTGGTTGGCTGTCATTTCCCAGGAAATTCTGGTCTATAACAGTTCTCTTCCGAGTTTCCTTCAATTAATATTTGTAGCATCGTAGGGGTTGTCCAGGAGGGCGTCTCCCATTGTTCAGTACTCCAAATAGGAACATCTTTGCGAGCCTAATTTTGCCCGCACAATCCGCGTGACCTACCCATCTGAAGCGGTACTTAATGATTGTCGCCTCCATGCTAATTATTCCCGCATCCTTTAGTACGTCAGTATTGGTAACATAATCTCATTCGATGCTCAAAATTGACTGGAGTTACTTTCCAATGAATTGTTCAAGCTTTTTCAGGTCATGGTAGTACAGGGCCCACGTTTCACATCAATACAACAGGGTGGACACAACTATGGCATTGCGCACGATCATTTTGCTCTACATAGTAAAACTTCTGCTCCCAAAGACTCTATTGGAGAGCTTTCAAAAGGCTGAGTGTACTGCTTAGATGATGTTTTCTATTTTCTTTGATGGTGTACATTGGACAGACAAGAGTCTACCAAGATAAAGGAAATGTTCAATGTATTCAATGGAAATACCGCTAATGGAGATGTTAAATTTTGGTGGTTGTACAATGATTTTATATGCTTATAAATATATTATAAATAAAATCAAATAATAAGGGTAGAAATAGATGTTAATCAACTAAAGCCAGTGGCTTAGCATATTTTAAAAAATTCGAAGATTAAAAATTGTGTTACATACAAAATTAAGAGGAATGTCCACTAAAGTGGACACCCTATATGCTAAACATAGAAGTCAAATCGCCATTACCACGAAGAATGTGTTCTCATTTATACATTTTTACATTTTTGCGTTTTGCTGAGATTTTTCTTAAGAACACATTCTTCGTGGTAATGGTGATTTGACATCTATATTTACCATATAGGGTGTCCACTTTAGTGGTCATTCCTCTTAATTTTGTATATATATATATATATATATATCTCCAACATAAGAGTGTGTGTGTGTGTATGAGAGAGTATTATTGCGTATGAGAGGTCTGGACGTGTGTATGTATATATGATGTGATGTGTAAAGTCGTATGGTGTAGTGTAGAGGGAGGAGATGAGGGAAGAGGGGGAGGTAAGGGGGGGGAGATGGTGAGAGGGGAGAAAGAAAGGGGAGAAGAGGGGAGAAGGAAAGATATATATACAAATATACATATGTATGTATGTATTTGTGTGAGGGTCTCTGTGCCTGTATTTGTCTCTCCATGTTGTTTGACAACCGGGGTTAGTTTGTTAATTCTTCTTCGTAAACTAGCAGCTCAGCCAAAGACCCCGATAGAATTAGAACCAGAATTTAGAAAAAAGTAAGTCCTTGGATCGATTTTCTCAACTAAAAGCTGGAGTCTAATGGTAAAAAAAAAGAATTATAAAAGGAGTGTTTATAATGGCCCCGGAACAATTTCCTTTTATCAGTTTGAATTGCGAGTGATATTTGTCCACCCGAGGTTCTGAGTGAAGACACTTGCTGAACAATGTAATGCACGACGGGATCAAATCCGGAACCACGTTATAACGAAGCGAACTTCCTACCCACATAGACATCTGTGCAAGCTAGTTCTCGCTAGTTTTTATCGCTTCTTGTTTTATATATATAGCGACACAAACTTACTTATTAAACGAAATACTGAAACACCGCCAAGATAGAATGTTTTAATTCTGACATTTTATCTAGCAATTTCTATAAATAATGAAGGCGGAGTAGTATGATAATGAAGTTCGCCCTCGGCAACCAAGCGGCTTCAGGTTCGAAGACACTGCACGACCCCCGGCGCAAGTGGTACAAACAAAGATTCTACTTCACCAGTACTTGGTTAATAAAATTTGGTAGACGTAAATTGTGCAGTGCCCGTCGCATATCTATCTATCTATCTATCTATCTATCTATCTATCTATCTATCTATCTATCTATCTATCTATCTATCTATCTATCTATCTATCTACTATCTATCTCTATATATATATATATATTAATACATACACACACATATGTATATATATATATATATATGAAATATATATATCAACTCGTGTGTTCCTTTTCACCCTTATATATATATATATATATATATATATATATATATATATATATATACATATATATATATATAATATATATATATACATATATATGTATATATATATATGCATACATACACACACATACACACAAACACACACACATATATATACATATATATATATACATATATATGTATATATATATATATATACATATATATATAACATATATATATACATAGATATATATATACACATATATATATACATACATACACACACATACACACACACACACATATATATATAGGTATATGTATATATACATATATATACATATATATATACATATATATACCTATATATATATACATATATATACACATATATATACATATATATGTATATATATATATATATACATATATATATAACATATATATATAATACATATATATATACATAGATAGATATATACATATATATACATACATACACACACATACACAGGCACACACAGACACACACACACACACACACACACACAC
>NW_021835685.1:17500-20000 GCF_006345805.1 Octopus sinensis
GGCGCCAAACTAAAGTAGAAGACAGTTACCCAAGGTGCCACACAGTAAGACTAAACCCGGAGCCGTATAGTTCGGAAGCCAGTTTCTTATTTCTTTATTGCCCACATGGGGCTAAACATAGAGGGGACAAACAAGTACAGACAAAGGGATTAAGTCGATGAAATCGACCCCAGTGCGTAACTTTTACTTAATTTATCTACCCCGAAAGGATGAAAAGCAAAGTCGACCCAGGCGGAATTTGAACTGAGAACGTAACGGCAGACGAAGTACCTATTTCTTTACTACCCACAAGGGGCTAAACACAGAGGGGACAAACAAGTACAGACAAAGGGATTAAGTCGATGAAATCGACCCCAGTGCGTAACTTTTACTTAATTTATCTACCCCGAAAGGATGAAAAGCAAAGTCGACCCAGGCGGAATTTGAACTGAGAACGTAACGGCAGACGAAATACCTATTTCTTTACTACCTACAAGGCGCTAAACACAGAGGGGACAAATAAGGACACACAAACGGATTAAGTAGATTACATCGACCCCAGTGCGTAACTGGTACTTAATTTATCGACTCCGAAAGGATGAAAGGCAAAGTCGACCTTGGTGGAATTTGAACTCAGAACGTAACAGCAGACGAAATACCGCTAAGTCAATTCGCCCGGCGTGCTAACGTTTCTGCAATCTCACCGCCTTCTTACCACACAGCCACGCCACTTCTGTGGCAGAATTATTTTTTAATTGCCCTTTGGCTATTTGCTACATTAATGCCTGAAGGGTCACTGGAATTCCACATATCGTTGGCAATGGGATTTCGCTTGAAGCAACTAACGGACGTCTGTCACTGAAAAGACGAAGCAGGTCGGACTCACGTAGTCTGGCATTTCCGGAGCCCGTAGCACGCGTTTCTCATCTGCTAGGGATAGAAATATGCGTGCTTTTGTGCACCCTGCGTCGATATGCGAGGTCTTCTCCTGGTAAATAATGCAGTAGTCGGTGCTCTAATAAAACACCCACACTAAGTGCTTTTTGCCACCGTGGCTGTGTGGTACGTAGCTTGCTTACGAACCACATGGTTCCGGGTTCATTCCCACTTCTTGGAATCTTGGGCAAGTGTCTTCTACTATAGCCTCGGACCGACCAAAGCCTTATGAGTGGATTTGGTAGTCGGAAACTGAAAGAAGCCCGCCGTATATATGTATATATATGTATATGTGTGTATGTATGTGTATGTTTGTGTGTCTGTGTTTGTTCCCCCAACATCGCTTTACAACAGATGCTGGTGTGTTTATGTCCCCGTAACTTAGCGGTTTGGCAAAAGAGACCGATAGAATAAGTACTAGGCTTACATAGAATAAGTCATGGGGTCGACTTGTTCGATTAAAGACGGTGATCCAGCATGGCCACAGTCAAATGGCTGAAACAAGTAAAAGAGTATATATAAAATGTTTGTGTATACAATATATATATATATACATACATATATATACATTCAAAATGTGTCCGCGTGTGTATCGTTGGCGACTTTTCTCCTGCTTCTTCCCTTTCTTGGATCTTTCATTTCCCTATGTTTCTGACGAAGAGCTCCGCTCGAAACGTTAAATCCTCCTTCTTTCTTTCCTTTCCTGAGCGTCCAATAACACTATGCTTGTTCCACATCCTCGCGTTGTTGTGTTTTCTCTTTGTGTTTTCATGTATGGATTAACTATATATACATACATATATGCATATATAGATACATATATATACACATATATATATACACATATATATATAGGGAGAGAGACTTGTATATATAATATATGTACGTGCGGCGCACGCACACACGCATACTCACACAGAGACACATACACACACATATATATATATTTACATTTATGAGTATTGCTGAGACTGTCTTTCTTCTTCCCAAACCAACACCCCTTGGCAACCGGTGTTATATTTTTCATGTCCTTGTGACATTGCGGTTCGGCAAAAGTACAAGACTTATAAAAATCATATAAGATGGTTTGGACTGACATCCTTCAAGGCGTTGCTCCAGCTTGGCTGCAGCCAAATGACTAACAATAATAGTCAAATTGTAATTCTAAAACAGCCAATTAAATGCAACATCTAAATTCGTACCCCTTTAAAAGCAAAGCATTGTAATACCAAACATATTTAGACTTTCTATAATTATCCTCTTTCTACCCACGATATCTGGGTATATACACTACCGTCTAAAAAGTTTGCCGCAAGACGAATAGTGAAACTGTATATTGCTTTATAATCAACTGCTACCATCGAATAGGTTTCATAACTGTCTGGTAGCAAGTAAACACTGGTTTACAATAATGATTCGCAACCAAGGATAGATTTACATCCTTGTGATAAAGATGTACGAAGCAGATGATAAATATGTCAAAGCTGATCCTTCGTTATTATATAATCGACAAAGTTTATTTTTAAAATATGGAAAAATAAAAACAAAATACACATCTCAGTCTTGTAGCGCGACGTATATTACG
>NW_021835685.1:25000-39678 GCF_006345805.1 Octopus sinensis
CGTTTTGCTGTGTTATGAAATTATAGACATCCATGGCTTGTATGGCGTATTATATTCGACAGAGTATATAATACAATGTGAAGGCGCATGGCTTAGTGCTCAAGATCGTGAGGTTGGGAGTTCGATTCCCGGAGAGGGGTTGTGTGTTGTGTTCTTGAGCAAGACACTTTATTTCACGTTGCTCCAGTTCACTCAGCTGTAGAAATGAGTTGCGACACCACTGGTACCAAGATGTATCGACCTTTGCCTTTCACTTGGATAACATCAGTGGTCTGGAGAGGGGAGGTTGGTATGCATGTGCGACTGCTGACCTTCCACAAACAATCTTGCCCTGACTTGTGCCTGAGAGGGTAACTTTCTAGATGCAATCCCATGGTCATTCATGACCGGAGGGGGTCTCCTCCTCCTCCTCATCATCATATAATACAATGTATGGCTATAATGTGCATTTTTTCCATTACAATATCCTCTGCGGATTGGCTTTTCTCGGGACTTTAGAGTTTGGGATTTTCTCCTTGTCGGTGATGTTGAGAGTATTCGACATAGATACCATTGTTGGAATGCTTTCAACTTTTGAGAGATCTTGATAGTCATTTTCGAGGTTCTCCCGTGTAGACTGCTGTCGGTAGGACAATGTTCTGGCAGGGGAAGAAAGAAAAGAGATGAGCTACACTTACTGATGATGTTTCCGTTAGCCACAAGAACAAACACTAAAAACAGCTGTAAAATGAGTACAACCAATGGGGTGAAACCAGAGAGAGAGAGAGGGGCCCAAGAAGATATAGAGCGTCACATTCAGAGATCTGGAGCAACCATTCATCACTTGGGAAGATGCAGATGAATATACTTAAAATCGGGATGATTTGGGACGTTTTGCTGCCCGATATACAGGTCAACTATACGGGAAGAACTAAGACTTGGACTAAGATTTATTTATTTATGCGCCCTTATGAAGCCTAGCCAGGCTCATGGGCCCGGTTTCCCGGTTTCTGTGGCGTATGTGTTCCCCCCAGCTGGACGGGACGCCAGTCCATCGCAGCGTTACTCAAGAAACAGGAAAAAAAGAGTGAGAGAAAGTTGGAGCGAAAGAGTACAACAGGAGTCGCCACCACCCACTGCCGGAGCCTCGTGGAGCTTTAGGTGTTTTCGCTCAATAAACACACACAACGCCCGGTCTGGGAATCGAAACCGCGATCCTCCGACCGTGAGTCCGCTGCCTTAACCACTGGGACATTGCACCTCCATCTTGGACTAAAATAATGTACTTAAATGAAAATCTAAATCTTCAGTCTACATTGCGTGTAGGGCTTGAGTTATAGATGAGATTCTAAAATCAGTGTCGACGGAAAATTTTGATTTCATATAAAGTATTAATATATTATCATTGTGTCAGAAACACCCGTGTTTAACATAACAGAATACATTAATCAAACCACTTACTAACAATGAGTTGCTTATGCAGGTCACATTCTCCGATTTATTTCAAACAGCAATAAACACAATACTTCCGTGTACAGTTATACAGGAGTTCTTAGTTTGATAGGATCGACAAAAAAGAAAAAAAGAAATGAAATCAATGAGATTGATTCCATTTTGTTTTCTATCCGTGAACGACAATTGTATACAACGATCCTATATATTTACATCGATTTGATTTACAAAAACAGTGTCAACACACAAGAAGAGAGATTTATTCTAAAGTACATTACGGTGATAGAAAAGAACACAGCTTAACGTGACACTAACCTAATAAACGAATTTGCTGCCACCAACATATTTATGCCAATCGATTTTCCCAGTTTATTTAGTCCTTTAATTAAAGAGACTGTAAATACAATGAGTCCTTGGACAGTTATAGTCGAATACGACGTTGTTGCTGCTCTATTTTTTCTTTTACGAAGAGATTATGTAAAAGTTGGTTGATAGTAAGGCGTAGGAGTGGCTGTGTGGTAAGTAGCTTGCTTTCGAACCACGTTTTCCGGGTTCAGTCCCACTGCGTGGCACCTTGGGCAAGTGTCTTCTACTAAAGCCTCGGACCGACCAAAGCATTGTGAGTGGATTTGGTAGACAGAAACCCGTCGTATATATGTATATATGTGTGTATGTGTCTGTGTATATGTTTGTGTGTATGTGTTTGTTCCCCTCCTCCCAGCATCACTTGACAACCGATGGTGGTGTTTACATCCCTGTAACTTAGCGGTTCGGCAAAATAGACCGATAGAATAAGTACTAGGCCTACAAAGAATAAGTCCTAGGGTCGATTTGCTCGACTAAAAGGCGGTGCTCCAACATGGCCACAGTCATATGACTGAAACACGTAAAAGAGTAAAGAGTAAAGAGAATAACTTCCTTACGTAGGTAAATCTGCTTTGGTTTAAACACAGAGTCAAGCAGTCGTTTACAGGCAATGACGGCCGATCGTTTAAGTTTGTTCTAAGTTAGATCACAGCATCAGACACATAATCTTTTCGACGAATCAACGAGGAAATAATATACATACATATGTGTGTGTGTTTGTGTGTATGTTAAGTTAATTTTTTGGCTCAAAAAGCAAAAAGCAAGGCCATGTAGGGGGACATGGAGTTATGTACAGGGAGAGTGATCATGCAAAGAGTTCAGGCCATTTCTGGTCAAGAGAGACTTTGAACCGAGCGGTCGTCGGCATCTTCACTATCTCGTCCGGCAGCTTATTCCACGGATCCGCAACCCGGACGGAGAAAGCCCTTCTCCTTCGATTGAGATGAAATCGTCGCAGATAGAGCTTTTCGGAGTGACCCCGCAGCCGACGCTCTGGAGCAGGAGTGAAGAACAGCTCTTTCGAGAGGTTACACTTTCCGCTTATGATGTTGTGAGCGAGAATGAGATCACCACGGCGTCGTCGTTTTTCTAAAGGTCGAGCGTCTTCAGCCTTTCTTCATAGGACAAATGCTTGAGGCCAAGAACCATGCGGGTAGCCAGCTTCCGGACTCTTTCGAGATGATGTATGTCTTATGGTGAATCTAAAGCTCCGCGTAGAGTGACATCATCCAGTATATTCCAATAAAATGGTGTGGTAACTACTATACTTAGTAGCGTTACTAGTTATGATCTACAAAGCAAGTATAGGGATGGTATGATTAACACAAGATGCAGTTTACACCGTTTGCTCCCTACGCACGTTTCACCGTAGGGGCTATTTGCATCCTCTCAACATCCAACTCAGAGGAAGCAGATAGCTCCCGTCACGCACGCACACTCATAATATCTATCTATCTATCTATCTATCTATCTATCTATCTATCTATCTATCTATCTATCTATCTATCTATCTATCTATCTATCTAAACATACATATAAATACATATATATATATGTATATTATATATATATATATATATATATTGTTCTATTTCGGAATGGTCATATTGCCAGTTTAGCCAATAAACTTCACATAAAAAATCTTGCACAACAAATATTTAAACGTATATATATATATATATATTTCTAAATTTAAGAGATGAATAATTATGTACATTATTTACATTTGACGTATATTTGTCCTCATCTTGTTTGTTGTTAACACAACGTTTCGGCTGATATACCCTCCTGCCTTCATCAGGTGTCTTGAGAAAATTTCGAACCTGGGTTCTCATTCCTAAGGTACCCAGGTTCGAAATTTCCCCAAGACACCTGAAGAAGGCTGGAAGATATATCAGCCGATACGTTGTGTTAACAACAAACAAGATGAAGACAAATATCCGTCGAATGTAAATAATATAAATAATGTATATATATATATATATATATATATATATATATATATGTGTGCATATATATAGTCCACATTTGAGATCCAGAAATTCTCCGATTAGGACACACTTAGTAATGCTCAAAAGAGACAAACTTAGACTCCGATGTCTTTACAGGTGATCGATTCCACAAAATAAAGAAAGACTACAATAGGAATCAAATTGAGCGGGTATAATAACCTCTATCTTCCCCCCCTCTTTATCTTTATCTCTTTCTCTCTTTCTCTCGCATGTCATAGACAACTACATTGCGTGATCTTATGGTCAGGTAAAAGACATTTGAACACCTCTCAGAACGGACTGATAAACGACAGTGATAAGGTGATCTACAGACAGATGTTACCACAATAACACCAGCTACTACTACTACTACTACTACTACTACTAAACATATATAACCACACACACGCACACATACACTCACCCAAACACATGTTACAATATTTAAGTTATTGATTTCATTGTGCCCTGTCTGGCAAGAGGGCGTTCCATTTCACAACTACCAATCTTCCTATAGCTCTCTTTTTCTGTCTACCTGTCTGCCTGTCTGTCTCTCCTCCTCTCCCTCTCTCATCTCTCTCTCTCTCTACTTGTCTTCCTTACTACGTATCTACACGCACATGCGCGCGTGTGTGTGTGTGTGTGTGTTTACGGTCTTCTCAGGAGAACAATTCTCTCGTCTGGCCTGACTTTTATTTAACACTTCAACATTTAAACCGATCATATCCGGCCATTTTAAATTCTGCCATTTTTATATTCAACTCCCCACATCCAACATCACACACCTACCCTACAATGTCATTTAAAAATAAACAACGGCATCATTGAAGTCTCAAAACTGCAAGATAATGCATGATTAATTCAAAACAATATAAATGAATAAGTATTATTTTGTCTTGGGATTTGGTTTGCAAGATTCTTTATGTGAGTTCGTGTGTTGAAGCATATTCTGTTGTGTCTGGGGAGAGTCATTTTCTTTTTGTGTCTTATAATGTAACACACTCACCGGTAAAATTTCCACTTCTTTCTGTTTTTTTAATTTTTATTTTTCTATAGGAAAATAAAAATAAGAAATAAGGGGAAATTTTACCGGTGAATGTACTACCGGTAAAATTTCCACTTTAAAAAAAAAAAAAAATTTCCTACAGGAAAATAAAAATAAGAAATAAGTGGAAATTTTACCGGTGAGTGTGTTACGTTATAAGGTACAAAAAGAAAATGACTCTTCCCAGACACAAGCAAATAAGCATTACGTGACAGAATTATCTTGTGTAATGGTTTCCATTATCGGACGAGATAACAGTATTTTTTTTTTCAACAAAGGCTGCTTGTCGACGAAGCTGTTTGGCATTGAAATAAGAGTAGTTGGAGATATTTTGGATCTAGACAATCTCCAGCCTTTTCTCATAGCCAGTCGAGGAATCTTCTTTGTCCTTTTAATAAAATTGATAGAAACTCTGGTTCAATTCAGTGTTCCTTTGATATTTCTCTCGATAGTTCCGCGACATACGATAGCTGATCCCAATCTCCTGTCCAGCCGTGATGAATATAATAATAGTAATTCCACCAGCTGGATTTTGGTTGATTTCCACCTCTTTATTATTGCTACGTTTTTCTATTAAAAAGAAAGATGTATCTTGGCATTTATCCGAAGAACAGAGCCAATTTTTTTTACTAGGCTTGTATTAATGGCAAAAGTTCTGAAGGATGGTAATCATTAAACGAAAGTTAAATAGTTCCCTTATGCCAACGTGACTGCCGTCGACGCCATTTTATTATTATTGTGTAAGTTAAGTGGGTGAGCTGGCAGGATAATTACCGCATCGGATAAAATCCTTAGCGGCATTTCGTTCATCTTTATTTCCTGAGTTCAAATTCCGCCGAAGCCGACTTTGGCTTTTATCCTTTCGGAAGTTCGATAAAATATGTACTAGTTGAGCACTGAGGTCGATGTGTCTGAACTTGTACCCTCCCTCAAATTTCTTCTTTTGTCTTTACGTTCAAATTCGGTTGAGGTCGATTTTGACTTTCGGGGCCGATGAAAGAAGTACCAGTGGAGAATTGGTACTAATTCCTACAACAAAATTTCAGGCCTTGTACTACCTATAGTAGAAAGGATTATTATTGTGCAAGCTAAAGCGGTGTGCTGGCCGATTCGTTACTGCAACGGGCAGAAAATGCTTCTGGCTTAGCAGCATTTTTTCTGGCTTTATGCTCTAAGATCAAATTCCGCTGAGGTCGACTTTGCCTTTCATCCTTCTGTACCAATCAAGTACTGTGGTCAATACATTCGGATAATCCCTACAACAACAAAATGTCCGGCCTTGTAGAGCTATAGTAGAAAACATCGTTATTGTACAAGTATCGGAGGTTCGAATCATAGCCTATTAACCGAACTAAAACTCTTTGCAGACTGTGGTAATCAATAAAATACAAATAAAATTTCAAGATTTCTTTCTCTGCGGCCCGATACCAAATTATCCACGGCCCGATCCCAAATTATCTGCGGCCCAATACTGGTCGTCAGCCCTGTGGCTGGGGTTCTCTCTTATAAAGTATACCGTTGTAAAGTAATACTGCTTCAGTGACTAGTAACAAATTTTAATCAGCCGGTCGGCTAATTACTGCACAGGTGTTTTTTTTCAGTTACAATTACCAAGTTGTTAGGGGGTTGCACTGACGATCGCTAGATCGCGGGTTCGATCCCTAGACCGACCGGCGCCGTGTGTTCTTGAGCAAAAACGCTTCATTTCACGTCGCTTTAGTCCATTCAGCCGTGAATGGGTGACTCTGCAACAGACCAGCCTTCCGTTCAGAAGGAACGTTGGTCTGTTCACCTAGCCTGCGAGGTGACATTATTTGAAAGCTAAAACGATGCAAAGTGTATTGTGACCAGCGATGTATAACAGCATCCGATAGTCTGGTCAATGACGTCTTTATGCCATTTTTATACAGCAGTAATAGTCAATTTTTTTCCTTAGCATACCTATTTCTTTATTACCCGCAAGGGGCTAAACATAGAGGGGACAAACAAGGACAGACATAGGTATTAAGTCGATTACATCGACCCCAATGCGTAACTGGAACTTAATTTATCTACCCCGAAAGGATGAAAGGCTAAGTCGACCTCGGCGGAATTTGAAATCACAACGTAACGGCAGACAAAATACCGCTAGGCATTTCGTCCGGCGAGCTAACGTTTCTGCCAGCTCACCGCTTTCCTTAGCATACCTATTTCTTTATTACCCACAAGGGGCTGAACATAGAGGGGACAAACATGGACAGACATAGGTATTAAGTCGATTATATCGACCCCAGTGCTTAACTGGTACTTAATTTAACGACCCCGAAAGGATGAAAGGCAAAGTCGACCTCGGCGGAATTTGAAAACAACGTAACGGCAGACAAAATACCGCTAGGCATTTCGTCCGGCGTGCTAACGATTCTGCCAGCTCACCGCTTTCCTTAGCATACGGTTTTCAGTGGATGCATGCTACTGACGAAGTTCAAGAAGACTGAAATACATATTTAGCATTGCTACCACTGCCGTTGGACGATTTATTTCCATGTTTTTAACACCATACGCCTATAAGAAATGTTATCTGGAAACCCTAGTTTAGCAGACTTTCAACAATGTATGAGGTACGCATTACCATTTTCAGTTAGCTTAAATATGAATTCACAACATCAAGAAAACAATAATGATTTCTACCTTAAGCAGAAAGTCTTGCTTTTGCGATATATCTCTTTCGGTAAACATGAATTTTGCGAGAAGTAAAATTTGCTATGAGGAGATTTGAATGAAAACAAACATCACGGGACTAAATTTATTACTTTTTGGGATTGCAGCTCAACACGGCACTGTTTGTTTTTCTCCGTTTTACCCCTCCAAATGAAAGTAAGATGAGACGAAAAGGAATTCCCCAAAGATGTTTTGGTAACTGGATATGTGTTCTAACTTAGTGACGAAATTGATGTGTTTTTCGGAAATTCGCCGAAGACAAACAAGTGGAAAGGCAATATGTTATAGCTGGATATTTGATCTTTAGCGTTGGAAATCACCATAGTTCAATGCTATCATTGGACAAGGATTCTCTATTTATAGAAATTAAAACTGAGCTAGAGGAAATACACGTAGAGTTTCTTGTTAGTCATGTTGAGAGCATCATGTTGATGATACTCTTTCCCTACAGACTGAAAGATGAAGATAGAAAGAAAATTCAAAATGTCAATAATATTAGTTAATATTTGAAATAGACATTAAAACTATGACGAATTAATCATTCACGTATGCGCATACACCGGAGAAAGATATAAGATAATTCGAGCTGTAAGCATTGCATTTCATGTGGTTGTTTGCATATTACTACGTGTTTTCTGTAATAAATAAATCAATAGAGGGCGGCGAGCTAGCAGAAACGTTACGTTCCGAGTTCAAATTCCGCCGAGGTCGACTTTGCCTTTCATTCTTTCAGGGTCGATAAAATAAGTAACAGTTACGCACTGAGGTCGATGTAATTGATTTAATCCCTTTGTCTGTCCTTCTTTGTCACCTCTATGTTTAGCCCCTCTGTGGGCAATAGATAAAAAATAAATAAATAAATAAATAAATAATGAGTCAATAGCATTATACTACAGAAACGTCAGCACGCAGGTATGAATATTCTCTTCTACTCTAAGGTACAAGGCCCGAAATTTTGGGGGTGGGCGCCAGTCGATTAAATCCACTCCAGTATGCAACTGGTACTTGAAGTCGACCTCGGCGGAATTTGAACTCACAACGTAACGGCAGACAAAATACCTATTTCTTTACTACCCACAAGGGGCTAAACACAGAAAGGACAGACAAACAGATTATGTCGATTACATCGACCCCAGTGCGTAACTGGTACTTAATTTATCGACCCCGAAAGATGAAAAACAAAGTCGACCTCGGCGGAATTTGAACTCACAACGTAACGGCAGACAAAATACCTATTTCTTTACTACCCACAAGGGGCTAAACACAGAAAGGACAGACAAACAGATTATGTCGATTACATCGACCCCAGTGCTTAACTGGTACTTAATTTATCGACCCCGAAAGATGAAAAACAAAGTCGACCTCGGCGGAATTTGAACTCAGGTAGACGAAATACCGCTACGCATTTCGCCTGGTGTGCTAACGATTCTGCCAGCTCGCCGCCTTCACCTTAAACCAAGTTAGTATTAAACTGAGTGCTTTAATATCGTACACATATTAATACTAATTAAAATATTAATCTATTCCATTCAAAGTATTTATATCAAACGAAACATTCTATTCCTCACATATTGCTGCAAAAAGTCAGAACCGAGAATGCGATTTTTGATTTTATTAACCAAACTAATTAAACAATTTTAAGACATCAAGCTGTTCACCACGTAGCATCTTAGACGAAAGCAGGTGTCCGCATAACACACAAAAATGAATGCTCATATCGGTAACATTTTCATTAACGTATGACAACAAATTCTCACGAAAGCTCAATCATTGCTGGTGCAGTTTTTGTAGCTGCTATTGTATTTATTCCGCTGTGGAAAATTGTATTTTCAGCAAATTTTATCCAAGCTTAAACCTTGGGCATCACTTTTAACTACTTGGCAAAAAAAGGGAAAAAAATCTCATCAGTAATACGCTTTAGGATTGGAATACCTCACTTTAGATATAAGAATTTTCGAATGGATGCATCTTGACTCATTGAGTTAGATACCATCAACTAAATGCGTTGTTATAATATAATTTGTTTTAGAAGTTAAGCATGTTTTTTCTCCATAATCCCTTTTTTAATTTCCGGTGTTACAGTCTCATCACCAACGACATTCGAATGTCCTTGCGATGCTATATTAAAGGAGACACAGTAGGAAACCTTCCGTCTTCCTTTATTCTCAGCACTATCAAGAGCTTTAAAAAAAATTGTGATTGTTAATTTATTCTTTCAGCATCTCCAAGGTCGATATATTTTTTCCCAAAGTGCTCCTTTTTCAGATTACCTCTCCTTTTCACGGGCTTCATAGAATCATTACCGAAAGCATTTCCTATAGCAGGCATTGAGATATTGGTGTATTAAAAAGCAAAGTGTTGTAAATATTGGTGTAAATATTGGTGTATTAAAAAGCAAAGTGTTGTAAATATTTACTGCACTTCTTAAGGCAGCGAGCGGGCAGAATCATTAGCACGCCGAAAGTGGTGAGCTGGCAAAAGGCGGCGAACGGACAAGGCGGCGAGCTGGCAGAAACGTTAGCACGCCGGTCGAGATGCTTAGCGGTATTTCGTCTGCCGTTACGTTCTGCGTTCAAATTCCGTCGAGGTCGACTTTGCCTTTCATCCATTCAGGGTCGATAAATTAAGTACCAGTTATGTTCTGGGGTCGATGTAATCGACTTAATCCGTTTGTCTGTCCTTGTTTGTCTTCTCTGTGTTTGGCCCCTTGTGGGCAATAAAAAAATAAGAATCATTAGCACGCCGAAGGCAGCGAGCTGGCAAAAGGCGGCGAGCGGACAAGGTGGCGAGCTGGAAGAAACGTCAGCACGCTGGGCGAGATGCTTAGCGGTATTTCGTCTGCCGTTACGTTCTGCGTTCAAATTCCGCCGAGGTTGACTTTGCCTTTCATCTTTTCGGGGTCGATTAAATAAGTACCAGTTACGCACTGGGGGCCGATGTAATCGACTTAATCCGTTTGTCTGTCCTTGTTTGTCTTCTCTGTGTTTAGCCCCTTGATTATTAGTTATTCTGTTGAATCGAATGTTTTGCAATATTTTTCACACTCACATGCTTTCTTCGACTGAGAGAGGAATAGAGCGCAGTGACTGGAGAGACGAGAAGACCTTAAACGGTTTTGGTAAGGTGTATGTATGTATGTATGTTCAGTCCGATTATTTCTATGTCCCCACGCATGATACAGCCTTAAGCCTTACACATTTATTGGATGGCCGTTAACTCTCAAGAGTTCCTCCGCCCATTGATGATGTATGTATATATGTATGTACTAGTATGTATATATACGTTTGCATGTATGTGTATGTATGAGTCCATGTATGTGCGTATGTGTGCGTGCGTATGTATGTATGTATGTATGTATGTATGCATTATGTATGCATGTGCTAGTATGTATGTACCAATAATATACGCACGCACTGGTTTAGTTTTAGTTCCCTATTATTGGTCATTTGGTTAGTTATTTATCCAACAAAACCAAATTAAGTAGAAAGGAGCCAGATTCGAAGCAGACCTGGTGTGCAATGCGATTGTAATAGATGAGGTCATGAACGACAACGAAAGAACTTCGACAAATATATTTCTTTACTACCCACAAGGGGCTAAACACAGGGGACAAACAAGGACAGACAAACGGATTAAGTTGATTATATCGACCCCAGTGCGTAACTGGTACTTATTCAATCGACCCCGAAAGAATGAAAGGCAAAGTCGACCCCGGCGGAATTTGAACTCAGAACGTAACGGCAGACGAAATACGACTACGCATTTCACCCGGCGTGCTAACGTTTCTGCCAGCTCGCAAATAACAGGTTAATTGTTTAACCGAATGATTGAGTAAGCAATAGAGTGGTCCGTTGGTTAAATAGCTAACCAATTAACTAATAAGATGTAAAATTGAACCAGTGCGTATACGAGTGGCGTAATGACCCTCCCACATCCCATCAACGCATGATACTTCAAAAAACAAACACGAAACCAAACACAAAATGAAAGCAAAAACTTTTATCAGTTATTTGTCAGTAAAACCTACAAAAAGAAAATAGTGAAAACAATTGTTGATCGAAGTGCTCAATTCCTAGACTTGTAGTTGTCTTGGTGAGGAATATATGCATGAATGCATGTATGTATGTACGTATGTATGCATGCGTGTATATGTTTATGCATTTATGACTGTATGCGTGTGTGTGTGTGTGTGTGTTTGATTGTGTGTGTGTGTGTGTGTGTGTGTGTAAACATTTATATATGTGTCTGTGTTTGTATTTATTTGTACTTGTACCTAAGTCTCAAGTGAAAACAAAACACTCTTATCAGTTCTCGAAACTTGGTCACTAAAACTCACAGAAAGTAAAGAAAAAAAAAATCAATCTAGAAATATGCAACCTCGTGATGCTAATAATAATAATAATAATAATATAATAATAATAATAATAATAATAATAAATGCCCTGATGCAGTACCAGGCAGTGGCTCTCATGGCTTCTGATCTTAACTGATTGGAAGTGTTATCATGTACATTGTTTTGTCTTGGTATAAAAGATGGGCTACAGCAAATATTCTGCTCAATACCACAGATTTGCTTGTCAGTTGTTTGACCTTAACCAGTTGAGCATGTCCCTTAGTGGCTGACGATATGTGCATCTCTGATCACGAGCAGAAGTAGTGGAGGAGCATCATAGCCATGTGTTGAGAGGGATTATTTGGGGTTTGAATAATTCACCTCTGGAAACATGGGTGGTTCTTTCAACATCCTTAAACAATCCTTATTCAGGGACCTTTTGAGCGGGATGGGCTACTCAACCTGAAGAAAATTCTAACTGGGCCCCACCTGCAAGGTCATGTGCTGTTTATCTTGATATGAGATCACCATGTCGCGCACATATGGTTGTGATGCATGTGCCTGGTGTACCCTTATCAGACGGGTAGTCATGATGGGTATATTGGGCTTCGTATATTTTACCCCAGTGTCACTTTGATGGCATGCACTGCTCTCTCACTCAATAATAATAATAAAATGTGTCAATACCAGCAGATGACAACGTTTCTCTAAAAGAAATGGAGAAACTTTCAAAATACAAAGACCTGGAAATAGAGGTAACTCGAATGTGTAATCTAAAAACAGAAACAATTCCTATCATAGTAGGCGCATTAGGTATGATAAAAAAATATTCAGACAAATACATAACAAAAACATGGACTTAAAAATATATATAACAAACAGAAAATTGCACTACTGGGCACTGCGCACATCCTACGCAAAACACTTTCAATACAGTAACCATCAGAGCATTACAGCAAACCACAGCACGTACCCAAGACAGACAAGAGCTGCGCTCGGTAGTGAAGTGAAAGCACGATATAAAAATAAAACTATTGAATAATAATAATAATAATAATAATAATAATAATAAAATAATAATAATAATAATAACAATAATAATATATGCATGTGTGCGTGTAGTATTTCTTGTTTGTAAGTTGAGATATAGGACTGCTATTGGTGAGTTTAGCGCTTTGCATAAACAATGCGATATAGCCTTCCTCTGGTAATTTGTTTTGGTTCAGCAGGCAATTGCACTTGGAACATCCGTTGCCGAGGATAAAAATAACCTCAATGTTGAAACATACGCAGCGAACAAATAACAGCTGTTTCAAAGTTTGGCGTGAGAGTGGGGGTATGGAGTTGGAGGTCAGCAGTTTCCGAAGAAGTAGTAAGTCTATTACAACAAGTACTCAACAAGTACTTTTTTTACTGACTGGCAAAAGATGAAATGTAAAGTCGACCTCGCCGGAATTTGAACTCGGAATGTGAAAATGGAGTAGGTGCTGCTAATCGCCTTGTCCGGCACGTTGACAACTCTGCTAGCACGCCGCATTAGGATTGGTGGTGAACTAAATAATATGAACTGAATCTTGTGTCTACCATACGTTTTCATATCTATCTATCTATCTTCTATCTATCTATCTATCTATCTATATATATATATATATATCCATCGTCTGTCTGTCTGTCTGTCTGTCTATCTATCTATCTATCTTCCCTGCCTGAGGTTACCGTGGTCTTTTATGTAGGCTTTTCTTTCCAATGATAAACCCAATCTTATTTCTTACTTTAAAAAAAATTTCTTTCTGTGATTAACGATCCCTTTTGATCGCCCTTTTCCCCCATCCCTTTTGTTCGGAATTTTACGTTTGTTCTTTTCTATTTTCGAAAAGAAAAGCTGTACATTTGTATTTGTCTCCTCTGTGTTCAGCCCTGTGTGGCCAATCAATAACGAAAGTTATCTATCTATCTATCTATCTATCTATCTATCTATCTATCTATCTATCTATCTATCTATCTATCTATCTATCTATCTATCTATCTATCTATCTATCTATCTATCTATCTATCTATAGATCGATCGATCGATCTGTCTGTCTGTCTGTCTGTCTGTCTATCTATCTATCTTTCATTGACCGAGGTTACCGTGGTCTTTTCCGTAGGCTTTTCTTTCCACGGGTAAACCTCACCTGTCCTTCCTTTACACTTCATATTGACATTTCTGTGATAACGATCCTTATTGATCAAATATATATATATTATTTTCCTTCCCCCCAACTTTAAAAAAATTTTTTTTATTATATCCCCCACTTATTTTGTCCTCTTTCTTTCCATTTACGATCCCTTTTGATCGAAAACCAAACCCCCTTCTTTTACCCCCAAAAGAAAAGCTCTACCTTGTAATTTTGTCCTGTCTGTGTGCAGCCCTGTGTGGCTAATAAAGAAACATATCTATCTATCTATCTATCTATCTATCTATCTATCTATCTATCTATCTATCTATCTACCTATCTATCTATCTATCTACCTATCTATCTACCTATCTATCTATCTATCTATCTATCTATCTATCTATCTATCTATCTATCTATCTATCTACCTATCTATCTATCTGTCTGTCTATCTGTCTGACTGTCTGACTGTCTGTCTATCTGTCTGTCTATCTGTCTGTCTATCTATCTGTCTGTCTATCTGTCTGTCTATCTGTCTGACTGTATGTCTGTCTGTCTGTCTGTCTATCTATCTATCAACTTAAACAAGGAGACAGTCTTGAAGAGTTGCAGGGGATTCCGAAGTGGTTTGGAGGCCGTGGTTGAAGCAATTGGCTATT
>NW_021835686.1:0-38175 GCF_006345805.1 Octopus sinensis
ATGGAATTTGTTAATGTATTCTAGAAATTTTATCAATAAACTGCGTAATTCCAGGCCTCTTGTAGAAAGGGCCTTATGGATAGGCCATTCGTCGACCCTGGGACATCGTCGTCTCAGGCCGATCTTGCGGGAAGGATTGAACCTTTCAGAAGGATCTCCCTCGTTTGGATCGGCGATCACGGGAATAACTATAATTAACTGGCTTTGCCCGTGTTTGGTCTTTAAATAATAATAATAAATAATAATAAATTGGCATACATTGTAGTAGGCTTTAAAAAAACTAAGGTATAGGAACGTCTGACAACAGTTTTGCATGCAAAAACGTTCATAAAACATCAAAATTGATATATAACAATATTTTTAATTTATTAATTTATTTATTTTCTTATTCAAATTGTAAGTCTGACATCTTAAATTACATCGTACATGGTTCCTTAGTTTGAGATTGCAAAAAGGTTTAGAGGAGGTTGAACATATTAATATAATAGACGATCAAGGGAGGCAGTTGTCCTGAAAAATCAGGTCGATTGGTTGCACACAAGTGGAGATCTCGGGGGGTGTTTTGTCGGGAAATAAAGACTCATTTTTAGTTAGAAATATCTAAAGTTCAGACAGTTCAGCTTTTCAAATTTGTTAATTGACTGATTTATAATATTTTAGTGAATTTGTTAATGTATTCTAGAGATTTTATCAATAAACTGCATAATTCCAGGCCTCTTCTAGAAGGGTCCTTATGGATAGTCCATTAGCATACATTGTAGTAGCCTATAAAGAAACTAAGGTCTAGGAACGTCTGACTCGAGTTTTGCATGCAAAAACGTTCATAAAACATCAAAATTGATAAATAACAATATTTTTAATTTATAAATTTATTTATTATCTTATTCTCATTGTAAGTCTGACATCTAAAGTTAGATCGTACATAGTTCCTTAGTTTGAGATAGTAAAAAGGTTTAGAGGAGGTTGAACATATTAATATAATAGACGATCAAGGGAGGCAGTTGTCCTGGAAAAATCAGGTCGATTGGTTGCACACAAATGGAGATTTCAGGGGGTGTTTTGTCGGGAAATAAAGACTCATTTTTAGTTAGAAATATCTAAAGTTCAGACAGTTCAGCTTATCAAATTTGTTAAATGACTGATTTATAATATTTTTAGGGAATTTGTTAATGTATTCTAGATATTTTATCAATTAACTGCATAATTCCAGGCCTCTTCTAGAAGGGTCCTTATGGATAGTCCATTAGCATACATTGTAGTAGCCTATAAAGAAACTAAGGTCTAGGAACGTCTGACTCCGGTTTTGCATGCAAAAACGTTAATAAAACATCAAAATTGATATATAAAAATATTTTTAATTTATTAATTTATTTATTTTCTTATTTACATTGTAAGTCTGACATCTTAAGTTAGATCGTACATAGTTCCTTAGTATGAAATAGTAAAAAGGTTTAGAGGAGGTTGAACATATTAATATAATAGACGATCAATGAAGGCAGTTGTCCTGGAAAAATCAGGTCGATTGGTTGCACACAAGTGGAGATCTGGGGGGTGTTTTGTCGGGAAATATAGACTCATTTTTAGTTAGAAATATCTATAGTTCAGACAGTTCAGCTTTTCAAATTTGTAATTGACTGATTTATAATATTTTAGGGCATTTGTTAATGTATTCTAGAGATTTTTATCAATAAACTGCATAATTCCAGACCTCTTCTAGAAGGGTCCTTATGGATAGGCCATTAGCATACATTATAGTAGCCTATAAAGAAACTAAGGTCTAGGAACGTCTGACTCTGGTTTTGCATGCAAAAACGTTTATAAAACATCAAAATTGATATATAAAAATATTTTTAATTTATTAATTTATTTATTTTCTAATTTACATTGTAAGTCTGTCATCTTAAGTTAGATCGTACATAGTTCCTTAGTATGAAATAGTAAAAAGGTTTAGAGGAGGTTGAACATATTAATATAATAGACGATCAATGGAGGCAGTTGTCCTGGAAAAATCAAGTCGATTGGTTGCACACAAGTGGAGATCTCGGGGGGTGTTTTGTCGGGAAATAAAGACTCATTTTTAGCTAGAAATATCTAAAGTTCAGACAGTTTAGCTTTTCAAATTTGTTAATTGACTGATTTATAATATTTTAGTGAATTTGTTAATGTATTCTAGAGATTTTATCAATAAACTGCATAATTCCAGGCCTCTTCTAGAAGGGTCCTTATGGATAGGCCATAGCATACATTGTAGTGGCCTATAAAGAAACTAAGGTCTAGGAACGTCTGACTCCAGTTTAGCATGCAAAAACGTTAATAAAACATCAAATTGATATATAACAATATTTTTAATTTATTAATTTATATTTTCTATTTACATTGTAAGTCTGACATCTTAAGTTAGATCGTACATAGTTCTTAGTATGAGTAGTAAAAAGGTTTAGAGGAGGTTGAACAAGTGAATATAGTATATACCATCAAGGGAGGCAGTTGTCCTGGAAAAATCAGTCGATTGGTTGCACACAAGTGGAGATCTCGAGTTTATATTGGTGAAAATAAAAACGCACTTTTAGATTAAATAAGAACGCTATTATTTTAGAAGTGATTCATTATGTTTCTGCCACTAAGAAAAAATTTTGTTGACGTATTTGATCAAATTGAGTAAGATACTTGCGGTTTGATATATTACATTAGGGGACTAAATAGATCCGAAGTTGACCCTGATTGCCATCGCACGTGGTGCACCCACTAGAAACAATTAACACCCACCAAATTTATCGCTTTAAAACATATAATTTATAACTAAATTAACTAAAATTTGCTCCTGAGCTCGGAAATCACCTCGGTTTCTCCTCAGACCTTCCTAAGAAATCTGGGACAGAATTCATAACTCTCTAGGAAGATCGATGATGAGATTCTGAATACAGAAATGAATTTAGAGCGTCAAGATTAACATTTATATATATTTTTTAATTGCTAACTATGTATTTGTGATTTGTTTAGAATTAATATGTTTTATTACATGTTCGCACTAGAAACATGTTACATCAGTCAAATTAAATTTTAAATATTACCAATTAAGTTGTAATAAAATATAACTATATTAGCTAAAATTATTAAATGTTTTCTAGGGTTTTGTCTTGAATATCATCAATCTGTGTTCCTTTAATCGACACCTTTCTAATTAATTTAAAAATATAATTTTTGTAATTTAGAATTCAGGAGCATATAAGCCATAAAACTTTCTATTTCATAGAATAATGTCCTGAAAGCCAATCGACGTTCTACAAAATATAAATAAATAAAATAACAAAGTTATTTTCAGAAGATGTAAGAATATGAGGAAATTCATATAATCTGCAAACTTATCAGCACGTTCTATCAGTTCATTGGATTTATTTGGATCGAAATAAGTGCCTGCGAGAACTACGGATAACGGCAAGTCCAATTAGACGAAGGATGAAACATTGGGATAAATTTTTTAATATAACCCAGAGTTAGCTTGGCTGACAAAACTTAAGGTAAAACATTGATCTCACCTCTTTTTCACTATTCACGTTATATAAATAATATATCCTAAGGCAGTTAGGCTATATCTCATATTTATAGTAGGTACCCGTAATTTCACTCTTGTATATTACAAAATATTACAAATACAATTTAGGACATTCAAAAAAATTAATTTCAACATCTTCCCCCTTTACCGTCAAGAACAATCTTTGTTCTACCACATTATTTTCATTATACATACTATGGCTGAAGTCAATTTCCTGGTTTCTATTATTGAAAAAACAGTTAATAAACAGATATTTTCCTGCAGATGTGATTTGCTTAAAACTAACCAGAAAATTCACACCCATGTATGTAAATTTTTGCGCTTAAACCTACGTGACGACGAATTAGATGACATGCTTTTTAAAATAATCAAAATAATTTTTTGTAACTAAATAAATAAATAAAGTTAAATTCAACATAATTAGACTTGGTTCTCAAAATATAATCTTTTACTAGATAGTATTCAAGATTCGCATTTATACGCCTTTTGCTGTGATTTGAACTTTCAGTTATGGATTACTATCCATATGGGCATGCGGCCATTAAGATTGGTTGAGGTGGTGACGTACCTCTCTTTGATATGTCTCAAACATGTGTTCTATTCGATCGAGGCCTTTACTATTGTTTCTTTTAATGTTAGAGGACTGTCAGCGAAGTCAAAACGGAATACCTTATGCGACGACCTAGACCGTTACGGGGTCGATGTGTGCTGTCTTCAAGAGACAAAGGTCGCGGAAGGGCAATGAAGCTTATGGAAAATACCGCCTTATATTTCTCCCTTCTGAGTGCCGACACTACGGATTGGGATCACTGTTCGAGCCTCGCTGGAAAAGAGTGACTCAAAGTGTGGAGTGTTAATGACCGCATCGCGATTCTTCAAATCAAATTGAAATCGAAAGGAAGTAATATTATCCATCATCAACGTGTACGCACCCCATACGGGGAGACTGTTGGTTGCTTCTAATGAGTTGGACAAGTTTTACGCAAGCCTCTCAGAATTATGCAACGTATTAAACAAGACAACAGTCTTATTTCTGACAGGAGACTGGAATGCCAAAGCAGGCATTAGAGAAATGATGAAATATGCATTGGCATTAGCTAAAATTTTCTCGCGAACCCAAAAAAAAAACAGTTCATTTTTGTTTAGACATTCTACGTAAAGATAAGGGACCAATTTCTAGATCTCGAAGTTTAAAGGTCTGATCTCATATCTGACAACATTTTTGAATTCAGCGTCCAAAAATAATATAAGTTACCTTTTATTATTTTTTTATAAATCTATTAATAATTTAGTTTGTTTTTCAGCTCGATTGATATTACACACGTGAAGATCTTGTATGGATCTTTACAATTACACAAATCTTGTTTGAGGTCGACTTAAACCAGGTCCACCAAATCTGGATTGCGGCAAGAGAGATCATGCCCTGGTAGTCTTTAATCCACAAAATTCTGCGGCGTCACCGGACTGGACAAACCTGGGTTTCCCTTCGAAACGATAATAGAAGATGGCCTCCTTTGTGATCTGCCGGTTGGAAGACCGCATTTCCTTATGAACGTCCGTCGTCCAGTCTTCCACTTTCCCGTTAGCCAAAATTGGTTGCTTGTAGTCCATGATTTCCTTTTCCGCAGAAATCATGGCGGAAACCAACAACTCTCCACTCCCTCCTTTGTCGAACTTTAACGACTTGACGTTATCGAACATCTAGAGTCGTGTACAGCACATACTTTGATGATGTTCCTGGACACATTCGGGTCCTGATGACACATTACCAAAACTGTTAAAAGCTCACAGTTCGTCGTCGAAATAAAGAAAAACCGTAGGAAAACGTTTCGTTTTGACTCGAGGTAGTCATCAGGAATTTCTGGCATTTGTCGACTCCTGCGGCCAGACTGTTCATTTCGTTCAATCGACCTTTGACGTGACATGCAAATTTGATTCGCGTATTTTTGGCTGTTTCCCCATGATCTACCGTGGGAGGACGGGAAACCCCTTTGAAGGTCTTTCAAGGCTGTCAAAGACTTTGGCTTCATCTGGAAGTTTCATTCGAGTGTCTCCGCCAATAAAGATTCCTTCCAAGTACATCCATTTGCGCTGGACGTTGACCCACACCTTCAATTGACTGGGGACTAATACGTCGATCACTTCGGAGATCGGAGACAAGGACTTTTCCCAGTGCCGCACACTGTTGACAAAGGGAGCTGCGAATCGAGAAGCAGCCATGCTCTGCAAATTGAGGGAGTTGTCGTCGATGATTTGCAGAATGTCCTCGACACTCCAATTATTTACCCTCGATTGGTAGTGCCCTTGGTGTACATTGAAATGCTGAGGCGCATGTTCGTCCACGTGTCCTTTATCTCTTTGATTCCCTGAAATAAGAAAAGGATCGCCATTTCCTTGATAGCACATGTCACGATATTCGAGATTTCATCTTGGAAATCGTGCAAATTCATTTTAAAGACGCTGGAGAGGGGTGAACGTGTCTGGGTTGATATCGAATCTCTTTCCAGTCATTTTCATCAAGTTGTTCCAGTGCCTGGCGGGTTTATGGGGCTGAGTACCTTTCTCTCAGGGCCTCGTTCTTCAAATCAATAAAAAGGGGCAGCGATTCCTTGAATTGCTTTATTTTGTTTTTGACGATTCCCCAAAGTTTGAAGACTCTTATTTCTTTTGCTAGCTTTCTCAGCGCTTTCAAAAATTCGTCGATTTTTTCGGTCAAAGTCTGCACATTTAAATCGGACCACAATATCTCTGCCCAGGTTTCCCGCGCTTTCTACGTGAAAGGTCAAAGGTTCTGAAAATTCTCTGTTCCGAATATATTGCAAAGATTTCCCTCAGTCCTTCCACGTCTTTCTCAATTCTGTTTAGTTCGGGGTGATTGCTAATTTCCAAATCAAAGAGGTGTTCAGCATTCAAAATTTCCTGCCGTTCAGTGAACAGTTTCTCGAGTTCTCCACTGAAATCGACCAACAAACTTTCCCTAAATTGACAAAAATCAGGAAACCCGCTTCAATGTCAGTTCCACACAGCCCGGGACCGGATTCAAAGTATCGATCGGAGAATTCTTTTACTTTGGTGGAAAACTCGATGATCGAATTTTTGGTCAGCTAATTTTAATGGCGAGCGAATACTTCAATAAAACGTCTCTCGACAGGTGTAAGGCCCACGTCTTTGACTTTGGATTGGTACACGAGTGACTGCCATTTCTCGTTAATAGTCTCCACCAACTCCCGTTCCTCGTCTGAATAGGGGAGTTCGTACATTGACAAATGTCTAATTTGACTTTGTGATTTTTAGCGATAGCCTTCGAGGAGTTGGTATATTTTTACTTCAATCTCCAGTCTATCTTTTTTGATGTCAGAAATTGCTTTCAAGACAAATTTCAGCTCTTCCAACCTTTCGGGCTCAACCGCCAGTTGTTTGTATTTGTTCTATTGATTATCCAGTTAGGTGAACATTGACATAATCTCGGACGTGGAATAACGAGTCTCTCACCAAATCGTGCAAATGATTTCCCAGACATTCAGTCCATTTGTTTGCGTGCTTTTTGAGAGAGCCAATCAAAGGTTGCATGTTTATTCGGAGACACTCAATGTCTTGGATGTCGTTAGCTTTCTCTATTTCTTTGATGATTTTAATGTAGAGCTGAAATTGGTCGTCAGAAGCGACGATGGACGGGCCTTTGCTGAACCATTTTTAATGATTGTTGCCTAGATGGGCTGAAAGGCTTTACTTTGTCCACTTTCAAGATCGGCCGATATTTTTTCCATTTAGACAAATAATTGTGACTGTTTGTGATAAGTCGCTTGACGATGTTGATCGAATTCTGGTACAATTCGTTGATTGAACACAACGTGGACAAATCCCGGTTCTTTCCGTTCGATATGTGAAAGCAAGGCAACTGCCTTACATTTAATATCAAGAACACTGTCAGAGGCGAGTGCAATGAGGTGTGAGACCACAACGACAGGTTGGACTAACCCAGAGTGGGTAATGTAGCTCAGGAGATTAACAGAGCAATTCCTTATGCTAATGTCCTGAGTCATAATTTATGAACAAGACAGGATATGAGTCATAATTTATGACTCAGAAATATTTGGGTTATTGCACTGTCCAGTCTAAAATTAATTGAAAATGGCAACCCTGTTGTTGTATTGGCGGAATGTTCTCGAATGTCTTGTACAAAAGCATAGCAACTTTGTGCTATAATATTAAAGAAGTCACAAACAGGTTGTGTTCTCAGTTTTGGAATGATGGACGATAAATATTTCCAGATTAGTTAAAACTTGTATGCATAGCTGCACATTGTTGGCACACTCTTCCAATATTCCAAAATAAAGGACTTTTATTTCATCTTGAATCATAAATTGATGACCACGCACCAACAAATTACCTATCGATACAACACAGTGACTAACCAAGAGCCATTAAAGATACAAACCGCAGATCTGAGTCTTCAAATACACAAAAGAAGTAACAAATTTCAAATATTTTGGGTATAATCTGTTCCTATGAATGTCAAAAAACATCCAAACATTCTGAAAATTGAAAATATCGTTCTCAATGTCAAAAAACCGACAGAGAAGGGCGACGATATAAAGGGATCTCTTGACGTGAGACTTGATACTAGACTCAATAGTTTCACTCCGTTCGATCTCTTCCTTCTTAATTCGAAGAATATCTTAATTAGTGCTAATAAAAATACTGAAAAATCGATTGAAGAAATCTTGAACGAGTTTTTTGTTATTAGAAATGCGGACAATTATACTTAGACATTTGACTGAACTGCTAATGACCTAAGATGTGAACTACAAGAATACGTTGATTCCTTGGAGTAGTAGTATTCGTATGATCTGTTCTTCCAAATGTGCTAACATTGCATCACCTGGGTGGTCAATAAGGCCTATCGTGTTCTGTACTATTTCTAATGTGCTCTGCAATATCCCACTATCTGCCTGAACAATAATCAACAACTGAGTAACCGATCCAGCACTGCTCAAATAAGGCAGAAGTTTCATCAAATGTGGCGTCAATAACGTTGGACGAACGCGGGAAAATGTCTCAAGTGTCTCATAACATAACACCATTCTGTTTGGATGATACCCCTCCGAACAAGAGTGTCCTTAAATTGTATAAAACATACAACTGGCAATAGACTCGTCCAGTGCTATTACATTAGTTATTATACAATCAACAATCTGCAATGCTGCCTTCAAGACATTGCCACTGTTCTCCTCAGATTCTTTGAATACCTGCGAGTAACAATTAAAGTATACACTTCTAAGAAATGTCTCGAACCACACTCCTTCGTCTGATAGAGCAGAAACCTGAAGAGCAGTTTAAGAATATTACTAACCACATCCGTTATGCTGATGACTCGCTTCATTAGCCCTTTGCTGTCTTTCTTGGTTGGAACCAGTCATAAAGTCATAAACACTTCATTCACCAATTTCTTAAAAGCAGTGAAATGATCAAAACTACTTTAACAGTATCTTCGTCATTCACTCTATGTATCATGCGGACACAAATATCCGTAACCCTCGGGTGGTCTGGATAATTAGAGCAAATTTCTTTGAATATTCGAATTACTTTTTTTCTAACAATAATACTAGTATCCTGTAGTATAAGTTGATTTGAAGATACAATAATCCTTCCACACATCATTTCGTAGTACGACTCAATCAACTCTGGTTTAGTCAGAATGAAGCGACCCACCAAATCCACCACAGATTCCTGCACATTTGGAGAAGAGTCTAAAAACCGACAATTTAATGACTTTTGAACATCTTGCTTAAACATTCACACAAACATACAAACCCTAGCAAAAATAGACGAATCGACCTCCACAACAAAATTCAAAAATTTTTCTGCCTTACTTCTCAGATTGGCAATTGGCTCACTTAAACATTGTAATATCTACTAGTGCTTTTAAGTAGTATTACTCGGACGATGACAAATTTGAGACAACTATCGAAATTGGGGACAAATGGGCCCCGGTATTGAATGAAGACTACGCGAGAACCCACCTTCTCATGATCCAAAGATAATTCCAGTTTTTTATAAGACTGTTCTTGACGACGGACCTTGACGGACCTTGAATACCTCCATGTCCTCGTGTATGCGGGGGATTGCTATGATCATATAATCCAGTGCTTGCAGTCGGAAAACGAAGTTCTCAAGCACAACCTTATACCCGTCGTCCCCTTTATTGAAACACCGTTTTATGTACATTAGAACAAACTATAATGCACGAGCACGAGCTGTCTCGAATAATGAGACATAATCATTCTCAAATTGTTTCTATCAAAGTGTAATCAAGGCGGTTATTGTATTTATTTCGCACATAATTGTCCACCATTTTATTACACATTGAAAAAAGAAGGTTTTCTGACATTTAGAGTTTATTCTATATTAAAAATTGTTTTAAATTAACATACTTTATAAAATTGACGGCAAAATATAATGCACTACGTAAAGACTTGTTTGTTCAAATTTCCAGAATTTATTACTCTAAATTTACTTAAATTTAAAATAAATTAAAACATTTGTAATATTATATAGCAAACAAATGTTATTTCAAAGAAAAGATTCTATAGACTATTTCAATGGTAAGCCCGTTACGGTTTTCATTGTCCGCTTCCACTAATTTCGTCAACTCTGTTCTTTTTCCCTCTTCTGAACAGTGCGAGTTGTTGGAATATGCGGCTGGTGTCAACGTGTGGGTTTCTCGGGGGCTTAAAGTCCCGGACATTCCGTCGGCTCAAAAGAACTGGGACAACATTTATTGTTCTCACATAATTGAAGATATCCGGTCACACGCCGATTAGTTTCAGTTGGCAAGCATTAATTGTGCTTGTCAACCGCATTCGGGAGATTAGTTGAATGCGTTACCGATCTCGTCAGCGAGCATGTTCCTGGACGACGAATCGGTCCGCATCGGAATCTGTTTACGGCTTGGCATAGAGATTTGCCAGCCGCACCATTGCAGATGTGAACAACTCATTGACAGGAGAGGTTTACACCCTCTCTCTTGTCGCCTCAGTGCCGGCAGGGGAACCCTTCTCTTGGGGCTGGAAAATACACCTCCATGTGGCAGTTGGTCATCATCCTTGTCTTCAAATTTGTGTTCACGGTGACCACGTTTGGACTGAAGGTGTTGTGTGGGCTCATTCGAAGGTGCCTGCTGGATTATTCATTCCCACGATTTGTGCGGGGGCAATAATGGGGCGAATCGTGGGCATAAGAGTGCAGCAGATTGCCCGGTTGGGGACTGTGGTCATTGTAGGACGTTCTACATCAACTCGACTTCTCTGGTGGCTGTGATCAACCCCGGAGTGTACGCGCTTGTGTGAGCTGCCGCCACACTTGGGGGGTCACCCAAATGACTGGTGTTATTGAGTATTTATAGTAGTGTCCCTGGTGGTGATTATGTACGAGATGACTGGCGGGATTTCTTACATAATCCCCATAATAATGGCCACCATGACCAGCAAGTGGATTACTGACTGGTTAGGGAAGGAGGGGATGTAGGCACTGCTTTTATTCCATAGAAACGACCGACACATCCACCTGAACGGCTTCCCCTTCCTCGACGGAAAGGACGAGATTTCCGAGAGTGGCACGGCCAATGACGTTCTCCACGCAATGTTTTGTTGGGTATTCACTCGCAGGGACAACTCGGCCGAACTGACTGTCATTGAGCAGAACAAAATGACCATTTCCGAAATCAGTATTCATTTCTCTCCATTTCAGAACAAATTCTCGAGGAAACGAACTACAACGGATTTCCAGTGGTCGTGTCCAGGCACTACAAAGTGTTGGCGGGGTTTGTTTATCGAAGAGACCTCGAATACGCACTGGATACACCTTCTACTTAATGACAGACCGATTGAATGGATTTTCCGACAGCATAATCGTCTATTTTTCTGGTCCTCGCCCGGAACAGCACAAGTCGGTCAGACTCTCGTCATCCTCGACCAGGTCAGGTCTTTGGGCCAACCACAGAGTCCAATGACAATGACTGTGTTCGGGTCTATCCACATCACGTTGGAAATGTTCCAAAAGTTGGGAATCCGGCAAGTTTTGATCACCAAAAATAAGTGCGTATATGGTAAGACTGTCGTGTAGTGAGGTGGTGGGAATCATCACCAAAAAAAACTTTGTCACTATATCGGGGACCTCCGTCTGAGGAACAGACTTCTCAGAAGTTAATTTTTATTTAATAAAATTAATATACTTTCTACATGGGTACATTTAAGCATATGGCTAGAGATGTAGAGAAAGCAGCACTTACTAAAGAGCATCTTCTCATACTGGTTTTTGGTCCTCATTTTTGGAGGCCATATTCTTGGTTGTCTTCGAGACATCTCTATTTCGGTGATTTGGAGGGATTGGTCAACAAATCTGACAAGAATGCTGACAACGCTCACTTTTCTAATGGATCTTAACGCCTTTAAGGAAGATTGCAATAAATGTGCCAAAAATATTTGACCTTGTACACTGATTTTCAGATCACTTTTAAACGGTGTTATAACATACCTGACTTGTTTGTGTATCGTAAGTATGTCAAAAAGTAAATGGTTGGGGACTTACACCAATTCGACATTCTCCTTGCAAAACGTGCAAAACTTCTTGATCAGTAAACACAAGCCAATTAAACTTTTTACTTGACGTCAAAAAGGCTAGTCTTAAACAAAACCTTTACTTAATTTTCAACTAAAATTAGACAATTTCCTCAAATATGTTCTTGTTCTATTCGATCAGGGCCATTTACTATCGCCTCATTTGATGTTAGAGGACTAGCAGCGAGTTCAAAAAAGTAAACCCTGTACAAGGATCGTTATGAAATGGATGCATGTTGTCTTCAAGATACACAAGTCGAGGGAGGATGACGTTTTCGGAAAATACCACCTAATATACTAACGTCAAAGTGCCGACACTACAAAGAACATTGCACAAGCGAAACAATAAATACTGTTTATTGGTAACGCAAACGTCCTATAACTAACTAACAAAAAGTAAATGGTTGGGGACTTAAATTAATGATGGCATTGTTACTCAAGATAATCCGCATTGAAGTCATTCGATGTGAACAACGACACGAGGAAAAATGGAAACATACAAAGAAACTCTCTTAGGAGATACAGAAGACATGATACGAAGAAAATCACTAGAAACTTTTGCGCTTAAAAGATTAAACAACGTATGGTTGAGAGGTAAACAAATTTCTGCGTCTTAAAAATCAAACTATACAATATGTTCGTAAAACCAGTCTTATTGTACAAATCCTCCTCTTGGGCACTCACAGTGCACGAAATGGAAAATCTGAATTTCTTCCATAGAATGCAGCTGAAATACATTCTATAAATCTTTTGGCCAAAGCCCATATCAAACAAACATCTCTACTCCAATTACAATGTACATCCTTCGGACGAAGAAATAAGAAGTAATAGATGAGGCTTATCCGGTCACATCATAAAAATGGACAGGAAAACTCCCGCAAATCTCGCAATGGAACACCACTACGCTCCTCATTCGGGAACGACCTTCCGAGTAAGACCACGAATTAACGGGACTACGCTAAAAAGAAAAATGTTGAAGATCTTTTTATTTTACCGTGTTTACAACAACGCGGGAGCCGATTGGTTTATCTATCCATTAATGCAAATAAATCTGAAATTGTGAATATCCACCTTCAACAAAGTTTATTCTCTGCCGCCTCTTCTGTTTGCCGCAATATTTTTCCAGACATTCGTATTACCGAACTTTTTTAATTTAAAGACTTTATTTGAAAGGGAAAATCGAAAAATTAGTCATTCCTTTGGACTGTCTAGCGGAGATAGAGACCCATGCTCGTTCTCTACGCTTGATGTCTTACGAAGGCGTCAAAAAAATTGAATTTCTCTGTTGCCGGAATTACTTTATCGTGAAAAGTGAGGTCGTAGGAAAAGTCATATTAGAGTGCGATGTCTGCAAGTTTTCTCTTTCACTTAAAGTTAAGTTGTTTTAGTAATGGTTTAGACCCGAATGAGCGGTTTCAAATAGATCTTATTGATCTGAAAAGGTTTGAAAACGTTAACGGAGAATACAAATGGATTCTATCCGTTATTGACGTCTATAGTCGGTTTTATGATTATAATTATCATAGTTTTGCTTTTTCTAGGCCACTAATTAATAAGTCAGGAGTCGAGGTTTCAAAAAATCTCGAGTCCCTATTTTATCTAAACGGTCCCTGTCAGATTCTACAATCCGACAATCGGACAGAATTCGGGTTCTTTGCGAGTTCAAAATTCAACAGATCCACGGCAGTTTTGATTTTTAAATCAAACAAATTCAGGGAAGGCCCAACAATCCACGGACACAAAGGATTGTAGAGAGATTCAACCACCAACATTTAACAAGAAAGTTACCAAAAATGCTTGATAACAGCGAGAAAAAGTGGATAGTAGAATTAGAAAGATGTGTGTACAGTTATAGCATCTCTGTACATTCATTTTCTAATGAGAGCCCCTTTGAAAAATATAGGGGAATTAGGGGAATAAATCCAATAATTGATGGTTATATATAATTATGTTTTAGAATCTAAAAATTGACACTGGGTGCCGTTTTTTAACAACGAATGGAACCTTAAATACTGTTTCATCGAATTCAATAAAAATGCTGTGTGTGTCATATGCAATGACAAAATTGCAGTTATGAAAGAATACAATATTCGACGTCACTATGAAACCAAACATGGACAAACATATTCACAATTAACGAGTGATGTCCGTTTAAAAAAATTTGAATCACTGCGTCGAATTTTATTATCTCAACAAATAATGTTCAAAAGAAAATCTAATGAAAATGAATCAATTACTATGGTAAGCTATAAAATAGCTTATCTCTTGGCTAAAAATTCAAATGTCTAGATGACCAGAATGTCGATATAGAAACGTCAAGTGGGTGGCTTTCAGTATAAATGTTTCTCCCAAAAGTAAAACACAATATTGCCTACTGCAGGACAAAAATCTGTTCTTTTCAACCAAGGGAGCATTGTGCAATCATTGTATGAGAAGCAAAAAACGGTTGGGCATTTGGCAACAAAAGTTTAATCCAACAAACCAGACTATGACAAAACTAAACAAAAGATAACCCTAATCGACGTTGGCATCACTTCCAAAATCGCCTCAAACAAGTCGAAACCGAGAAATTTCATAATATGATATGCTCGCATGATGCAAAGGTAAACGAACTTTCAATACTTTATGATGCAAAGGTAAAGATTATCCCGGTTGTCTTGGATGGCGTTGCTTCGAGATACTTCAAATTAAATAGTCTAGTAACTAGACTTCTTGTTTAAAAAGTGTAATTTCCACCACATCGAATGTTGATATGAGTTATAAAGTGAAAATAACAGGATTATAGTTAGAGACACGTTTTGAAATTTTTCGTGAACTTGAAAAAGAATTTACTGTTTTTCGATTACCATTCATTGCAAATATTACAGATCTTGCAGCTAACTTACAATTGGAAATTATTGATTTGAAATATGACTCAGATATGAAAAATAAATTTACCATGGTGGGCTTAGACACCTTTTATAAATATCTCTTGCCGAAGTATCCCAACTTAACAGCCTTAGCTGCGAAAATCTTGTCAATGTTTGCAAGTACATATCTAAGTGAACAACTTTTCTTTTAAACATAAACAAAACAAAATTTCGATCAAGGCTCACCCACACTCATTTAAGCGATATTCTAAGATTGACGGTAACTCAGGATTTCACTCCAGATATTGACACTATTATAAAGAAAAAAAGAATAACACATTTATAACTTAGATGAAAATATTGACGCATCGTTAGAAACAAATAACACTATTTTTAATTTTTCGCCCACAGATATGAATTCATCGTATTTTAAAAGAATAAATAAAAAGATGGGAGTGCACATATCGAAGTATGATTTTGAAGAATGGAATGACGTGTAATTAATTAGTAACATTATAGGTTCGAATATTAAAAGATTATGGAACAAATCCATCATTAAAACTAAGCAGATTTGAATCCCCATATGAAGAAAAGGAAACAGTGAAAGAAGGTCGCTGCATGTGATCTCGCATAAAGGGATAAACAAAATAGAATTTCTCTGCCGTCAAAACTACTTTATTATAAAAAGTAGCGCTATAAGAAAAGTTATTACTGAATGTGAGATATGTAAGTTTTCCCTCCCTCTTAAAGTTGTCCTTTTTAAATAACGTCTTAGACTGTTGACGAGAATAATCATGTTTTGGCCACCGTTCCAAATGAGCGTTTTCAAATTGATGTGATAGATTTGAAAAAGTTCCAAAGTGTCAACCAAGGATATAAATCCGTGATTAATATTTATAGCCGGCATTAATTTATATATAACCAAATTAGTTTCGCCTTTGCAAGGCCATTGTTTAATAAGTCGGCAATTGAATTATGCCACAATTTGGAGGATCTTTTCTACGTACATAAGCCATGTAAAATTCTACAGTCGGACAACGGGACAGAATTTAAAAATGCAGAAATTCAAAGTTTATGTCAAAGGTTCAGAACACTTCACATTCATGGAAGATCAAACAATTCTAGATCTCAGGTTATTCTACCAATTAATTTTTAGGGTATAGTGGAACGTTTTAAACAAGCGATAACAAGATCAATCGCCAAACATTGAAGCGCTTTATCAATTTGAGGGAGATGACGAAAACGAGGAAATAGATTATAAAATCATTGAAAATCTCAAAAAAGCGGGAGAAAAAATGATAAAAAAAGATGGAAATTTGACGAAGAAGATATCGAAGTGGAAGACTCAGTAATTTTGAGAAACGACATGGGCAGAATCGAACCTTTCAGTAGGATCTCCCTCGCTTGAATCGGGGACCGCGGGGATTATAATAATTAACTGGCTTACCCGTGTTTGGTCTTTAAATAAATAAAAAAAATAAATTGGTGATTTACGAAACAAAGCTGTAGAAGAACTTGCAAAAAATAATCAGATTGAGAATTCCGCTTTTAAATATTGGTATCAATGCCAGGACTGCAAATATTACCAGTTTTTTGATAAACCACAAAGATCGCAAAAAAAAGGAAAACCATTTGATAGACTCAACTAGACTCTAGTCGATAAATCAATAACAACAGTCACTCCGGTCAATTTAGGCCCCCAAAAGAATTTGAGGCTCGAGGACGTAATTAAAGAATCAAAGCGAAAGAAAGGCAACTTCATAGTTTATAAAAATGATAGAATAGACCAAGGGGTTTCCGATTATAACAATTTAGCCTTTATGTATTGTCCGGCTCATTCTGACGACATCAGAACAGAAGAGCTTTTAGTGAGCTCTGCATGGGAGTCATTGATCCCCAGAGAAAAGATAACGGGAAAAATCTACTCTTGGCAGCAGGAATTTTTCAAGCTGAACTGTTACATCAGAGATTATGAGAACAGATCATCTGAGGTAGTCAGGTATCAAGGTGTGATCAGGATTACTGATGAGTTCTCCTTTGTTTTATGCAACTTCTTTTATGTGGAATGCCTTATGGATGATCAGATGGCACTATTATTCCTCGATACTAGTTTTATTCTCTACATCGCAAAGACATTGGGTAGATTCGTCAACCCAAGTTACTTCACAAAAGATTTTTTACCAAATCACTTTTCCAACTGGGAAGCTTGTGGTCCTCCTTATATCAAGGCGATCTATTAATCTTCGCCATAAGAGGGGAGTAGCAGAAAAAGAGGGGCACAACTGCGCCAGGTTAGTCACAGGATATGCAAAGTATTTGGATGAAGTGGTTAAACAAAGATTTAAGGTGGACAAGAATTGGTTTTCACACGTGGAGAAAGCAGTGGGGAAGAGATTCGTCAGGTGTAGCCCAGACTAGTCACCACTTCTGCCTCCACTTGATTCCGTATATTATCACATCTGGCATGGAGCCATCGAGCACACTCCCCACACTTCAACAGCAATTCCCCTTCTTTGGTGGGCGCATTGCAGCATGTTTCAACTTAGCTATCTTTAATTTCTTTCTTGTTTAATGAACAAAGCAGTACAAAAAAAAATTGTTTGAAGTTTATCGATAAATTGACAGATTAACATTAATTGAAGGTCTGTGTAACGCGCATCGCATAAGTATCAATTTGCCCATGTCACATATTACATGACTCACCGAATGAACAAATGATAACGAAAAAATCGTCAATCGAATAAAAATTTTTAGTACTTAAAAAATGTTATTTTTATAAAAATGAAGAAAATTTCAGGCAATTTTACAAAATTGATGCCCCAAATGAAGTTTATACTGTATATAAAAAACTTAACTAGTCGTGGGAAAACGACAAGTATATGAAAAAGTACCAAAAAATGATTAAAAATTGAATAAATAAATATTTCAAAAAATATTAGCGTTACAGAAATTTCAAAATGCGTAAAAGAAACAAATTATAGGAATAAATTCGAAAAATATCACAAAGTGATGAAATTTCAAATAATTTAATCATTAAAAGAAACTGCATCTCGAAATATTCCCACTAAATCCAATTATATAAAAAATTAAGAAAAGGGTTAATTATATAAACATCACCACAAGGTGAATCAACTGCGTGCTCACATGTGGAATAATTTATTAGGTTTACCATTAAAAATTAGGATAATTAACGATAATTAATAAAAAAATAAACTATATTCTAATACACAACATTGCCAAGTAATTCTGCGAATTACGCAAGAACTGCAGAGTCAGACACTTGTTAATGTACCTATTGTATTAACATGGGATGGGCTGGTTACTCAAAAATTCCTACAATCTGCACTTTTTGATCAATCAGGTCTTTTTGGGAGATCATCACAATCTCTATAAGCAGATTGTGCTTCTCATGTCCGCCTCGTTACTCTGGACTTTCGTATTTGTATTTATTGTTGTATCGATACGAATCTTCACAGAGTAATTCGCACTCTTCGACTAAAAAAAATAGATTTTCAACCTTCGATTTCGTAATTCTATACTACCTGCACAACATAGTTCACTGTGTCTTTGTAAATAGTCACTAGCATTCAATCACACCTTGTCGCCAAGTGATCAACCGTCTTCTTGGCTGAGTTACAATGACTGCACATTATTCCAGCATTATAAAAAATAGAATACTTTTCTGTATGAAACAGAGAGCCTTCACTGTTTTCGGTAAGTTTTTTCTATGCAATAATCAACTGGAAAATTAGATCATTTAAAAAATCTGAGAGAGTTGCATGCAATTGCTTGTTCTTTATTTGCTCAATCATAAAGTTCCTCTGCAATTCTTTCAGCATGTTCAAAAAAAGATTCCCATTTCATGAAATGTATATTTGCGCTTGAGGTATTCCGTGATTGTAAGCAAATAGACCACTCCCGGGCATTGTTTCCCCTCCCCATTTTTTTTGTTGTGTGGCCGATTAAGACATCCGGTTCCGCAGCGATAAAACTGATGACGGCGTCAGTCGTCAATCCGGGTGCATATTGGATACATTGATCCTTCAAGGAGTCTATTAGTCTAAATGATGATGAGCCCTTTCTTTTAATACAATCCCGTCTCTCATTCAGCAAATTGGATTGTATAATTTGATGTCTCAGACAGTTTATGAATTTTTTGCTTTTATATTATTTATAATTACGAAATGAACAGAAAAAGTAACTTTCTAGCAAAGTAAAATGGAAATTACATAATCCAACCAAAATAATCCGAGTAGGAATAAAGCAAAAAAAAACTTTAAAAGTCTATCAATTAAACATTCCATATGCCCATACGCGGAGCAGTTACTCCAGTTTAGGGATCGGTTTTTGATAATCAAGTTTTCTCAATGTCGCTTTCACCCATTTGTTAATCGCCTTTCATACATAATTCTGAAAGTCACAAATAAAAATAATTAATAGTTATTCAGTTTTCGTTTTCGTAATTCTTAGTATTTTGTTACATCAACGTCACCCTCTTAGGGCTCACCTACGTTCAGTGAACGAATGTCCAGATTCATATCAACGCGAGTCTAGATTCAGTAGCTACCTTCTCAACAGACATTGAAAACCCGTGCCTTGTCTCGGCTTGCATGCTTTCTAAGGTCTTCCGCAACACCAGTGTCTGAATCTATGCCTTCGCCCTTTCTTCCACGACAAGCGCCTTCAGGCGGGTTTTAAAGAATTTTGACACAAATCCGTCCAAGGTCATAATGACAGAGACGATCTTCACTTTTGCGCGGTGGATCGCTTCCAGTTTTTTCGCCATCAAGTCGTATTCCACTTTGACTTGACTTGCCAAGTTGCAGTGACTGCATTTATTCTCTCCGTTATTGAAAAACAAATTTCGGTCTTGCAGTAGTGACAGGCTTGGGGAATTGTTTCCATGGGTTAACAACCCGCAAGCATAATTAACATCAACTTCAGTATTTTTTATGCATTGAAACAAAATAGATTGGAAGGGCTTCTTTTCAATTTTTTCCCATAAATATTCACGTTGAATTTTCAGCAGGTCCGATACTGTCAATTCATATACATTTTCATTGTATTTTCAAGATAAGAATTCTACGGTAGTGGCCATATGTGTTTTCTTTGGATTAATGGACGCAGAATTTCTGTTCTTTTTAGGCAGTATTTCAAATCACTATAAAATTGAAGAAGCATTCTTCCCGCTTTATTGCTAACTGACTCCAGGCTACTCCCAAATTCCTTTCTTAAAAGATAAAGTCTTTTTTGCCGGTTTCAAGTGGATATGACTGTCCATAAGAATTCGACCGATATTCTTATCAATCACTCTCCTTGCTCAATCACTTCTATTGATTTTAACTTGTCCTGAAATATAGGTTTTTTAATTAAATATTAGATTTTTATTTATGATATGAATACTGGAGTACATACTGTGATCAGTATTACGCCAAATATAGTCAAAATCAATTTGTTAGAAAATATCATTTTATTTTTTCCCCATTTTTTCTTGAATGTCAAATATGTAAGAAAGTCGTGACAAAGATCAGGAAATAAGGAAAGTTAAATTAATCATAAATTAATCGGCCAGCAAGCCGGATGGAACAGCTGTTCCCGCGCACAACGGCCAACAGGATCCTTTGGATTAGGAATGTAAATTCCCTAGGATCCTTGGAGCTTGAATGTTAACTTGAACTATATTTTTTAAAATCAATATTTTCGTAAAAAAATACAAAGTAATTTATTTAATAAATAAAGTTTAATTATTATTAGCATATTGATTACTATTTAAATAATTAAAAAAGAAATTGTTTTGTGGACGCACATGACTGACCTCATAGATATCCTGACCAGGGATTTAAACTCTCTTAAAAATCAAGCAAAAAGAAAGTCCGAGCACCTAATAACAGTAATCCAAATCTCCTAAATATAGTCGTGTGTAAACACAATAAAACTGCTTTCAGATATTAAACAAGATGAATTTCTGATTAAAGCCATGCGAGAAAACTCAGTCCCCTTTCTTTCCCCTTTCTTCGAGGCAGTCAATTCGCGAATTCCCTCAGCCGTGAAAATCGGTCTGCAGTCGATCAGATACTGCACCACAAAGTCTGCCCTGGACAACGCAGTGACCAGACTTATTCTCAGGCAGGCGTGGACCACCTGGTCTCCCTCCTCTCCCTTCTTGCCAATAACGGAATCGAGGAACTCCGGGTCCTCCAGACGTGTTCTTCGCTGGTGGCAATGTACGAGCACATATCCTCGGATGTCCTCCGACGGGTCATTTCCCTCTGTTTCGGGGTTATTGGGTCACCAACACAAACCACGTGCATGGCCGGCCTGGCCGTGGTCAATCAGTTGGCCTCCTCTGTATTTGATCGTGCACTGACATTGAACGACGACCCGTCCACTTCGCGGAGAGTGAGTGACTGTCCTCTCCCCCCGGGACTCAACTCCTATGAGGGGGACACCTACATGTTCATTCAGGTCACTTTTGCCTATATTTCAGGACTTGTGTGCAGTGGCCGGAGGCGACAAATCCAAGTGGATTCAGAAAATGGGGGGCATGGCCCTTTCTATTGAACTAATTATTTCAGTATTGAACAACAAGCTGTTTAGCACGGTTTGGGTGTCACATCATTCCAGAAAGAGGTCTTCCGAGACCTGGTTAGGACACAGGTCTGCTCGGTCGTCGTCCAACTCTTGTCCCACGGCCGTACATTCGAAAATCAATATCTGCACGTGTCTTTTTCGGCAAGACAACAATTGATGAAATTGGTATTCCTACTAGTCAGGACATTTGACTTTCTGGTTTGGACACGTTTTGATGTGGTAGGCACTGGAGAGTCATCTCATTGCCGGTCTCCTGTCTAAACTGGTCCTCATGGGAGACCGGGACGTCTTCTTTTATTCTCTTGCCGCAGACACCCTGCAGGCTTTCTTGAGGACGCATTTGTTAGAAGGTTTGGTTGGCGAGAAAGTGGCAGGGCGGTGGAGTTGGAGGACAGTGAGAGGAGGTCCTGCTACTTTAAGGTCATCAAAGTGAGTCTGAGTACATATTCTGCTCTCTGCTGGAGTGAATCCATTTTGTGGAGTCAAAATCACGGAATTGCGGAATTTTATGACCAGCTGGGATTCCGTGTCGGAAACGTGTTTTATCCTCTCATCAAACTGGTCTACACGGACGGGTGTTCAGTGCACTGGTAGGTGACCCTCCTAATCGTCCAGTGTCAATATGGGGGAGGGGGAGGCACCCTCGGTTAGTCCTGCACACGTGCTGAATCTGATCTATGACCAGGTGGAGGACATGTTGGCAAACTGACCCTCTTTCTGGACACGTTGGGAGGTCGTCTGCTCATTTCTCTTGTTTTGGAGGACATTGTGAAATCCCTCAGTCTGTTTATGATATCCTGGTGGCCTCTCGTTGTTATTTGTAGTACTTGCGACTCTAAATGACTAATTTGCTTTCTTTGGTGGAGGGAGTAGTGCGAGAGTGGAATAGGCGGGGACTGACTTGCCAAGTCGACTTGTTGGTGGCACTCGTGTCCTCCGCGATGCTCCCTCGGAGATTCACGGGAGTGTTATCCTACGACAATGTGCACACGTATTTGGAGAACTGTACTGGTTACTGTCGACTTGCAGATTTCGGGTACTCCCACGTGTACGAAGATGTCTATGGAAGTATTCATAGTGTGGTCATATTTCTCTGTACACTCATAGGAACGTCGTAAAAGGGAAATGGCAGAACAGGTCCTCATTCGATTGGTTTCCGAGGGAGGATTGGAGGCTGGGTGGGGTCCTCTTGTGTTGTGTTTTAATGTGGGTGTGTTTGATATTCCCAGAACATGGCCATTTTGCGTGGAATGAGACCTACGTTCAATTTCACTGCAGTCATGGATGTGCTCTCCACCTCCAACTGCAGTGCCTGTGAAGGACCCCCCTTCGAGATTGTGTGGGATAAGATGTGTCTGATCCCCGGACTATGCCGATATGTCAGGTTGGTGTGTTTGTCCATTTGCAGTGCTAAGGACGACCAGCTGCAAGTCCTGTCCCATATCGCCAGACTGGGCAAACTGAGTCACCACGAGGTAGAGGCACCCTTCATGTTAGGAGGACATGCAACTCCTTTTTGCTGCCTGGATTGGGGAGTTGTGTGGACTGTGTGCTGCCAAGGTCGATGTGTGGTGGAATATGGCCACCGACTGTCTTCTTCAACTCCTTTCCTTCTCTAACAAACGACTAAGGACAGCCACTCTCGGTCTTGTCTCAGGACTTGTCATATTCGCTCTCGTCAAATCGTACAGTTCTTTTGATGGTGGCCATTCTATTGCATGTTGAAGTTACTCGGGTGGTCGCCTCCTTCCCCCACGACGAGGAGTGCAGACGAGTTCAACTGGATTGTATCAATTTGATATTATCAACATGTCCGACGGAGGGAGAAGTCTGGTCACTCTTATTGAACAGTCTGAGGGGAGTGTAATGGCCTGTTGTGACATGACAGTGATACCAAGAGGGCATTCAAGACTGTCCAGACAATATCCGAACGACACTTGGAGTATATGTGTGTGGAAAATGTCCACATTCTCGCTGATTTGGTCGTCCAATTTGCCACGAGGAAGGTGGATTTGAATACGAGTCTGTCCTGCATAGGATTACTGGTAGTGGGGAATGTGCGACCAGATGTGTTCATGCACCCGGATATGTTCTGTCACATATTCGCCAATCTGTCGGCCTGCTGCATGGATGAGAGATACTCCCTCCGTCGGTCTGCCGTCAACTCACTCTATTCGGCCATCACTGCTAACAACAAGTCCATCGAGGACTCCCAGTGGGTTACACTCCTCAAAGGTCTCTTCGACACACAGACCATGATTTGGGAGACTGTCCTCACTTCCATTACTCATTCGGAGTGGGTCGACACTTTTGTGCAATATTTTGACGGATTATCCCGCATATTCTCCCTCAGAATGCCTCTTCTCATCAAAGAGGGTATTTTCCGTGCTCATTTCAGGTGTGTTTGACGGATTCTGGGACAAGTATCTCGACTTGGTGGTCAGGGGTTCACTTCACTCCTCTGAGACCTTGGCGTTGGCCGTTATTTTTTCTTTCTGTCATACTTTGGAGAGATTCCCGAGCTCGGAGGAAATGGAGAGATCTCTGACCCTCAGTTGGAACAATTGGATATCCCTTGGCACGTACTTTGGCCGACTCCGATACACGGATCTAAAGGACAGTCCCAGTCTTCCCTACAGTCAGGCACACTTGGCCACGTTTGCCCAAGCATTCGGCCTGATGCTACAAGTCACTCCTTTTTTAGAGTTGCCTTCTAATTTGCTTACGTGGCAGTTTGGATGACGGGAGAATCGGGTCATTTGTGAGGGTCAACTACGAGTTCCTGAGTGTCCCCGTCCTCGGCGAGTTTGCTTCCGTCGTTCAGTCAAAGTCCGTCAACTCACTTACTCAGCTGCAGAACGCTGTCGTCGAAAATTTAATGTTTTTGTGTCAGGTTGTGCCAGTTCAGTTAATAGCAGAGGTTTGAGGTCCATTCCTCTTCTTTCCACGTGGAATTTGTTACACAATTACTCCAATTTATCACTCTGGGTCTCAATAACCCGGTTTTTGAGGACACTCCACTCAAACTGGTGTCGGAGGGGGATTATGGCACGGTTAGACGACAGTGACTAATTCCAGGCGGATTTGGTGCATTTTGGACACGTTTGTTTATCCGTTAAAGTGGTCTCCATTCTCTCCGGACACTGCTCGGTTCTCCGTGGTGGGAAATTTGGATAGACTGCTTCAAAAAGATAATCGAGGTTGATGTGATTGGTGAGTGGTAGACATTGGGGTACGTTGGATCGTGCAAATACGCCTGTTCCCCGAACTTGTGGAGTGCGGCGTTTCTGGCCTTGATTGAGGTGTTGGAATGGAATATGAGTGGTAGTCCTCGTTCTTTCATCTTTGAGAGGAATATTTCTGTGAAATCGACATTGGGGACGTTTTTTCGAGGATTATCTTCAATTCGCGGTTGATTAGGTTGTTTTATTGCAGTGTCCCTTCTTCAATTTACCCAACCGAAGACCTCAGGATTGACGAGGATGTCGACTGCAGATTTGTTGCCTTCCTTCGAGTTCTTCTGAGCGAGAATTCCCACGTGTTGGACGACTCGCTGATCTCTGTGATATTAGGTTGGCTGAAGAAGGGGTCCCTCCATCAGTCGGAAATTGACTGTATTGTCATATTAGTATCCCAGTGTGGACCATGCGAGACCTAGCGAGTTACTCCGCTCAAATTTGATATATTTTTCCACGTCTTTCTTGGTGGTCGCACACTTCTTCGCAATGGCTATCGAAAGGGAACAATGGTCTACGAAGCGAGGCATTGTACTGTCTTTTGCAAGATAGGAATTTGTTCTTTGCATACACGGGATCACTATGCGTCCACTGCAAAAAAAGCAGGCAGACTGTTGACCATCTAGCCACGCGGTGTGGTAGGATGCTAAACAGTGATTATTTCCGAAGACACAACGAAGTGGTAAAGTGTATTTATCACCACTTGTGTCGAATGTATAAAATTAAACGAAGTAGGAAATTGAAGGGACATTCGGTTGTGTCAATAATGTCGACCCAAAATGTCGAAATCAGAGTTGACAATTCAACTGACAATTGCAGAGTCATTATGACTGAAACGAAATTTCAATTCAATAAACCTGATATTTTCGTTTATGACAAGAGGAAAAGAGAAATTCATTTAATCGAAGTGGGAGTTACCTCGCAAGACCGTTTAAAGCAAGTTGAAGTGGAGAAATTTCACAAATACGACCTGCTTGCAAACGAACTGTCGGTTCTCTATGAAGCAAAAGTGAAGATTATTTCAATTGTCTTAACATGGAATGGAGTTGTCTCAAGGTTCTTTAAAAGTCATATGGACAAGTTATCCATTGAAGAAGGAACGAGGACATACATCCAGTCGGTTGTGCCGAAGAGGACTCTAGAGAGTATGCTTATTGAACACAGACATGGGATAAAGGTGGACAACGAGGAGTACGCCTCTGCCGCCAATCAACTTGCGGAGCTGGCATGTCGTGAGGACACTCAGCTAAACAATTACTTTGACGCAGAAATGAAAAAATGATAAGAATTTTGTTGCAAACTCTTCTTCCAAGCAAAGAAGAGAAACCACTGACGATCTGGATTCTTAAATAATTTAAGATAGAATTTACATAATTATTATTAACTTTCATTGTTAAAATTTGCTAATATAAATAATAATAATTTGATCGTATTTTCAATGTCCAAAGTCGACTGCATCACTGAAAATATTAATTTAGATCTAAATGAGGAAGAAGGTCACAATATTCGCCAAAGAGTTGAGAAAGACGATTCCCCCACAGGGTTATCAGTCGAGGAGATTTTGACTCAGTCAAATACTCCATTCTGGAGAAGGGTAGTGCTTTTAAGATTATTTGTAGCTAAGATATGGTCTGCTGGCCTTGTTTGCATTGGTATTTGTCGCATTGATTATATCCGTGGTTGTTTTGGTGACTACTAACCCTATCTGTACTGTTCCCTGGGATCAAAAATGGTACCAAAACTCCGTCATTTACCGAATTAATGTCAAATCTTTTTTTGACTCTGATAATGACGGAATTGGAGACTTAAAAGGTCAAACATTCAATTGACATTTCTAGGAATTATTCAAAAATTAGATTATCTTAAATCTCTTCATGTTGGTGCAATTTGGATCGAAGTTTTCAAAACAACCGATGTTTTTGAAAAAAATTTGGTCCCTACGTTGGAGCCGTATAAAGACCTGGCTATTTTAAGCAAAGCATTACGCCAATATGGTTTGAATTCACTATTCTAAATTGACAGACATTAATCTCCTAATTGACTTCAAAACAGAAAATATGAGCAATGCTGAAATGAAATCTGCATTGTTGAAAGTGGTGTATTACATCGACGGAATTGTTTTAGACGACCTTGATCCGAATTTATTTTCTTCCGTTTACCAAAACTTGAAAAAAGTCCTTCCATCGGACAAGTAGTGATACATTAATAATTTTCAGGATAATTGCAATGCAGTTAAAAACTAACATGCAAGAGCACAAAGAGCTTGATTTAATTATTAGTAAATTCGAATGCACAACCGTATCCCAATGCTCTCAAAACATCAAACAAGACGGGACTCGCTTTAGCACTAAACCTTACCGAGCTTATACAGTCTAACCAATTATTTAAATCTGTTTAGATCAGTGATGAAACCAATTCACCCTCACGCAAAAACTTAAGTTTACCAATGTTCTTCCAAGGGTGGTCAATCGTCATAAATTATGGAGACGAACTCCTCTCGGTACCAAGTAAGGGATGTTTTTATTTAATAAAAGCTACTGTTATTCTCATGGATAGTCAGCCAATCATGAATTGGAATGATGGAGCCGTAAGTAAAGGATTTAGCTCATCTCAAATAACTAATTTTGGATTTTCACGTAATTTCTTCATGCACGGCCTAAAAGTTGGAATTTGATAAAAATGTAAAGATTCAAACTGCTGCTGAAACTGAAATTAAAGGATTCTCAACCATTTCCTTTTATCTGGACATTTATAACCAAGATACATTCAAATGGGGAAGCTATAATGTGAATTCTGAAAACGATGTGATTATATACACTGTGAAACGGGACGGATTTCAGTCATACTTTATTGCAGTTTCTTTAAACAATCAATCAATATCAATGTTCTAACGTTGTTTTAACTGTAAAGGATGTCGCGAAGATAACTCATGTTTCACATGGAATGATTATGAACATTGACGGGACAAAAAATTCTGTGGAACTCAAAAATCTATTCATCGAAGCCGGGGATATATTATTAATAACTTACTAACTAGCTTTCCGAGGATTAATAACAAAATTAAAAAAATACTAATTCGTAATAACAAGAGAAACCATAAATTACCTTAGATTTCTTTATTGTTCTTTTCATTGGCTTGAGGTTATCGTTTAGAACTTTTGAAGAGCGCATATTAGTGACTTTCTAGAAGTCGATAATCCCACAAAAAACACAATTTGCTGTCCATAATTAAAGAATTAAGATTTAAATAGCACCAAAATAATTTAAACAAGTATGATTAGTTAAAGTAACTCAGTAAGAGGGGCCTCTTCGGTAAGGTACAAATCTTCTTCTTTTGCAAAGTCAGAAACAAGGATAGTTTGTAAAAAGATCGAAAAGCGTTCTGAGGTAATAGAAAATGAATTTACTTGAAAGTTCCTTATATTTTGAATTTTTTGAAATTCCTTTGACAGTAATAAAGTAAACTGGGGTTCCAGCCAGAATGATGAGGAAGGCTCATCCACACCACTTTGGTTTGGAATAGAGTGTGATTGAAAGGAGATAGATTGAGACCATTATAAAGAAAATTGAAAAAAATATATTGACCTGTTACTTTAAATGCTGGCTTGTATTCCTTGCCGTACTTTTTCATGTAAAAAATAGTGGAAATTGTCAACGCCTGGAACAGAGTTTCAGCAAAAGTGGTAAAATTAACGATCGAATCAATATCATTAGCTGAGACAATGATGAAGGAAGTCAGGGCCTACAGTGATCATGTTGAGATACCGTAAAAATCAGGGGGACTGCTGGTGTCTTCAGATTTATTGTGACCAGGGAGAACAACCGAAGAAGATTTCCGTCCCTTCCTGCAGCAAAAAAAGCTCTGAAAAAAAATAAAATAAAATTACCTCCACAAAGACATAATCCTCCATTCATACTCCCAAAGGTCGAGAGGGTGACAATGGGAAGGATTGTATACATTACTGTTGATATTTCTTTTCCAAAAGACTAAAATATTGAAAAATGAAGAGAGAACTAATCCAATTGTGCTGGTCGCCAAAAGTTCTTGTTTGGGGATGACAACAAAGTAGGCCAGGTTGACAAACATATATATTGCTATGATGGAGACCACCGAGAAGTCTTTCCAACACGTGTTCAGTTCTTTTCTTATCGGTCCCCAGTCCATCAAACTATCCGAAATATTCTGTCTTTGAACTTCCAGATCTTCTTCACCAACTAAGAATTGTCATTTTATATCATACAGTCTCCAGTTTCTGCTCGGAAATCAACAATGTACTTGAATTGGCTCCTTTTTGGTAGTCAACCGACGATAATCCCATTTTGTTACTCAACCTTCTACTTCCACCACCACTCAATGTTCCTATATCGATTAAGAGACACAATCTACCAGATGTTTCTATTAGTTGTCCATCCAGGGTCACTACTCGGTAACGAACACTTCCGAATGCCACGGAAGATGCCTTGTCGATGTTATCTGTCACCAACGTGTTTCCAATTGCAAAGAAAAAGGCAACGGAGAACCGTTCTTCTGTTGGTGTAATCAGGTCAAACAGCCTCTGCGACCCTTCCGGCCTAAATACAATGATTGGCCACAAAACTACACTTTCACTCTCTTTGAACTACAAACAGTGTAACCACTGTAAGAGTAAGGCAATGACCGTTGACCATTTAGCCACGAAGTGCGGAAGTATGCTTTACCATGATTACACATGGAGGCATAACGAGGTGGTGAGGTCCCTCCATCTTTTGCTCTGCAATAAGTATGGCTTGAGGCGGTCCAGAAAGTTGCGAACCCATCGAGTTCAATCGGTGTGAGAACTCGCGGGTGTGCATTAAAGTGGATGTCCCCATACGCACCTCGATTGTTGTCCAGCACAACAGACCCGATATTGTGATCAATGATAAAGTCACCGGGGAGATTGTTATCGTGGAGGTGTGCATCACGTGTGTGATGACATGGGATGGACTGGTCACCAAATACCACAAGCGGTACTTAAGACAGTTGGGTGTAGATAAGTCTCTACAGGCTTATATGGAGTCAACTGTTCTTAAGAGGACTCTGGAGAGTGTCTCGTTTGATGCTCGCCTATTCAGGCCTTTCCTGACATTTAGTCAGCAAGTGGCGCTGAACTGCACTTTCTTGGAGGTCTACGGTACCGGAGAAGAGAAGGAAGAAGGGAAGGAGGTGCTTGGAGTGCCATCCTCTGCTCACTTCGATGGCTCTGGACTTATTTAGAAGAAATACTTAGTTAATTAGTTTCTTTTTTTTATCAATAAAGGTGGTCTCAGCGAGTAAGAGAAACAATAATTATTTCGCAAAAATTCAGAAATTTTTGAAATTTAAACTCAATTACTAGAGATTTAATAAGTGCGAGTCCTTAATTAGTTTTTTTTAATCAAATTATGACGTTCTCTAGTGAATTGAGAATAGTGATGATTTGTAGATGGGATGTTAAAAAACATGATCTCGGTTGTAGCAGGAAAATTTTAATATGAAACAGAAAATATGATTACTTTCAAAAAAATCTTTATATTGCCCGACCAAGCCTCATTTAAGTTATATTTCAAAGTTTAAAAATCTATTAAATATTCTAACAATGTCACTTTTGTCACCTTGTTTATAGATAAATGTCAATGTACCACTTTTGGTCATAAAATAACGTAAAATAGCCCCAAATATTGTTAGTTGTTAAATTTATATTAAGAAGAAACTAATTAACTAAGTAATTTTAACTAACTTCCAGAGCCTTCGAAGTGAGCAGAAGGCGGCACTCCACCACACTCTCCCCTTCTTCTCCTCTTCTCTGGCACTGTAGACCTTCGAGAAGGTGCAGTCCAGCCCTCTTGCTGACTAAACGTCAGGAAAGGGCTGGATCGGCGAGCACAAACGAGACACTCTCCAGAGTCCTCTTAAGAACAGTTTACTGTATATAAGCCTGTAAGACTTATCTACATCCAACTGTCTTAAGTACCGTTGTGGTATTTGGTGACCAGTCCATCCCATGTCATCACACACGGGATGACATGGAGTTAGTTGTTAAATATTAAATTGGTCATTTAACTGGCATATTATTGCTGTTCTGCGCTTAATCCATGTTGGGCTTGCTTTTGCGTATTAAGAAGCATAAAAATCACGAATTAGTCGAATGTCCTGTGTTGAGTTCCACGTCTTTCAAGTGTTTATACACCGGACAGACGTATCTAAGCACATTTACATGAATATAAAAACCTATGATGGTATTTTTTTAGAATTTGATTATAAAAATTATGAAGTCTAATTGGAATAAGAAGAACTGATGGCGATCCTGTTTCCCCTCACTATTGCTTGGGACACGTTCTGGAGGAGCCATCTCGTCTCCAGTTTGGGTATTTCATTTATTAAGTGTATGAAATATCTAATTAGGGTAGGGTCCCTTCAAGCCTGGGGTCCTTCCGTGCCTGTGACAATAAATTAAGAAAATGTATTAATTAAGAAAAAGTATTAACAAATATAAAAACATTTTAAAAGAATTAAAAAAATTTAATTCTCTACCGTCTCCTCAGGGACCTACCCACGTGTTTAAAATCCCCGTTTTTATATCTTATAATTAATAAATTTTCTTAATTTATTAATACTTTTTCTTAATTAATTAATACATTTTCTTAATTTATTAATACATTTTCTTATACATTTTATTAATTAAGTAATACATTTTCTAAATTTATTAATACATTTTCTTAATTAGGTAATACATTTTTTATATTACCTAATAACCCTGTATAACAATTAAAAATCCTGATTTTAAAATGATACCTCGAAATATAATAAAAATTATTATTTTTAATCGATAATCGTAACAAAAACGGTGTTGGCTGTATAATGGAACAGTACCGATATGGTTACCGTTATTTTATAAAATTACTAAAAAAATGTAATAAATATTCAAAAAATGTAAAAATATGTAGTGTGAATATTAAATGCACGGATCGCAGATAGCAAGTTTTCAAACTGTCTATCTCATCCAGCATATTTCCTTCACATGAACTGGATAAAATACCGAGCATGAGTCTAGCTGTCCCACGTTGGGCTTTATTTTACACTCCCCAGAGCCGTTCAATTGTTGGGTGTAGACAGCAGTCAGAGGATTATCATGTCCAAACGCATATCATGTTTTTTAGGACAATAGGGAACTTTAGGTAGTATACCTGACCGAAATAATTCCCAAATTGTCAGTATTTATGTCCGAACATAAGAAAATAAAAATAAATTTAAAAAGCCAACTAAAACAGGTTAATCAATGTAAGCGTATCCCCGAGTAAGTCTGAGGGAGGTGGGGACCTTTAATATTTCGATCCATGAATAGAAAACTTTCTGGCAGCGTTGGGATTGTCTCCCTTGAGAGGAGGCACAAAAACCAAGACAAGAGCACAAAGACGACTACCACAACCGCAATAATCTACATATTGTTCTACAATCACATCAAAAAATACTTTTATTTTGTTTTTAATGTACATAATTAATTGATTATTGAGTTGATGCTACCTTACTCGTCTTTGGGAGAACCTCGCATGGCAGAAAATATTATAATTTTTAAAAAATGTAAAGAATGAACTAAAATGTAACTTTTTTCTTACTTTGTATCTCTTTCAAAAACAATACCACTGGTGCCATTGGTAACATGCTCTTCTTTCTGAGATGAGGGCATGGATGCACAAAACTCAGGACTATGATTTCTGTTCTCATCTGGTTTTGTTGGAGGTAGATAATTAAGTAAAAAATAATCAACAAAAAATAATCAAAAAAATATTAGTTACGTTGATAAATTACAATGTCTTTATATTGTGTTCTAAAATAAATGTACTTGTTAGGCGCATGTCTTATCGAAAAGTTTTCTAAATTAATAAAACTGTTCCAAGATCCTCCGTATTCATTTTTCATTTTTTGAGTAATTTGATAAGGAATTTGATTACCGGCATATTTATCGATACTCTCATCGGTAAATCTAATTGCTTTGTCTTCCATAGTTTTATCCATTTCAGAACAATATATTTTAGGAGGTTCATAATAAAAAGGAAGTTTTATATCATAATATTCACCAATCACCATTTTGGTTTTATCTTTTATTTCCACTTTAAAATTTATAATAGTAAATTCAAATTAAATTTTATTGAATAATATTTTATTAAATAATTATTTTTTTTTCATTTTAAAAATGCCATTTTGGAATTTTTTTGTAGTTAGCCAATAAGGAGACAAAAGTACAAAATGATAGCATCGTAGAACCTTCCAATCAAAAATTTTAATATAGAAAGAATATCCTCGATGATGAGGTTCCTTATAACCTTTTCGCAAAAAATAAAAAAATATATTTTCTGGGTTTTGGTTAAAACAAACCACAATTGGCTAATTTTTTGTTAATTATTATATATTGTTAGAAATCAATACAGAAAACGTTAATTGTGAAAAATAACTTCATAAGGACCAAAAACGAATTCGATATGAGAATTATAACTATAATGATGAGCGAACATTTCTTCAGTTAACCCAATAACTACACTCCACTTACCCCCATATTTTTCAACCATTTCTTTATTACACATTTTTGCTGCCTCCAAAACGGTGTTAAACATTTTTAGGTTTAATTTAAGGCATTCGAATATAAACTTGCATTGTTCTGGTGATAAATTTGTTTTGCTTATTTTCATTTGATATATTTTATTTTTAAATACAACTTCATAAATGTGATCTACTCCCTTTATCCCAGCGTGTTCAAGTACACCACCCATTTATTTATTTTTTTAAATGAATTGTTTTTTTTATTTGAAATACAAAAATAATAACTATTGTCAATAATAAATTAATAGTTAATCAGAAATTAAGCAGATCTCACTCCAGCTCGCTGATATCCACTCTCCTGCTCTTGAAAGAAAAGCCTACCTCCAGCTACCTCTTACTCCCCATTGCCACATCTGATTCAACCATCGTATCTTCTTTAGCACTCATTGGGTCGTCACCATTGCATGCCATCTCCACAAACGGGTTGGAAGCAGAAGCGTTTTCTTCATCGGATACCTTCTCGAGCGTCTTTTTCAGTAGAACGGATTGGATGTATGTCCTTGTTCTTGCTCCATTAGATAGTTTCTTTATATAATTTTTGAAGCATTTCGAGACAACCCCATCCCATGTCATAACCACAGGAATTATTTTAACTTGACAATTATACAGAAGCGAAAGCTCACTTGCTAGTAAATTATACTTGTGACACTTTTCAACTTCCACTTGATTGAGGCTATCCTGTGAAGTAATACCCACTTCAATCAGAGTTATTTCGTTTCTGAATTTGTCGTGAACAAAAATATCCGGCTTGTTGAATTCAGTTTGAGGACGCACGTAAATCAACATTAGGTTCATCCATACTCTTGAAGAGCACAGAATGTAGTGCTTTAGAACTAATTTTCTTTTACAAATGTTGTATCTGACCGGACTTTAGAGACTCAATAGTAATACTCTTCTTTTCAATAATTGCATATTTAGAGGATAGAAATCCTGCGATCATAGGTAAATACGATTTATTCATTTTAATAACAGGCAGAATCCCCGCCATCCGCAAGCATATAGTTGCCATATTTTCCAGACTCGTAAGGAACTGAAAAAGTATTAGTTTACTTTTGAGATTAACTTATGAAAGCCTTCTTGAGCATATTCATTATAGCACGAAATAAATTCACAGAGTTAGGTTTTGTTTTCGATAGCATAGTTATCCTTTTCTTAACATTCTCAAATATAGAATCCATAACTTTATTCTTAAGAACATTGCTTCCATTATCTTCAAGTACACTCAAATACCGGTATCCATTGATTCCGTTAATAGTCTCACAACATGATAATGATTCCAAATTAGACGCTGATTTTTGAATTTATCTCCAAACCAACAATTTAATAAAATCTGTGAACAGCTTCCATCATTATGAATAAAATGTCTTTTTGAGAGCAAATATTTTTAGATCGTCAATAAATAGTAAATGATTAGTAGAATATGTTAACATATTGGGATCTTCCTGGTTAATTTCAAGTTTGGATAGTCACATTGGGCTCTTTTTATTGAGGAACTGTCTATCTATTCCAAAGTTAACATATGTTTTGAGGACGGCCTAGTGCTATAATGAAACAGACCTTCTCGAAGGTTATTCCGAATACATGAGGGCTTGCACTGAAGACATCCTTAACACTAGTTTCGATGCGCAGTCGTGGAGACAGGCGGCCCTTCCAATTTCCTTTGAAAGGATTGGTCTGACCACACCGGCTGACTCAGCGTATGGTGTTTATTTTTCCTCAGTCCTCTCGTCCAGAGGTATGATCGACACTGTTCTCTCTCAAATAAATGAACAGAGGAATTCATTTGCTGTGGATGATTGTGCCGCCGTTTGGGAAGCTAGGACTGCCTTTACCGTCCGAAGTAACTTGCCAATCAGAATGGACATCGAAAGTCCACGCCAATAAATATGTAAAGCTAAAGGAAAGCATTGACCAGAGAACGTTGGCTTGCTTACAAGTGGGTAGCCAGCTCCTAAGTGGCTAAACTTGTTACCCTTGTAATACAACTGGCTGCCTTCTGAATGATGAATCAATGAGAATTGGAGTGTGCCTACGCCTCGGTCTACCCGTTTCAGCAAAACACCAATGCCGCTGCGGGGTACGGACCGACGAATACGGCTATCATTCTCTTTCATGTCGCAATGGATTTGGACGCTCCGTACGGCTTGGAGAACTAAACCAAATCATCCGTCGGTCTCTCCAAACTGCGGGATTCCACACCCAACTGGAGCCTACGGGAATCTTTGCCGGGGATTGGAGGAGACCCGATGGGATGACTACCTTTCCTTTTCAGAGGGGAAAGTGTCTGGTTTGGGACGTCACGTGTGTGAATTCCTTCTCCAACCAGAACATACAATTGTGCCTTGAAAATCCTGGTGCCTTGTCTGAACGGCCTGAGAAACGAAAAGTGGACAAATATGGTGGAGTCGGGGCGTTTTTCTCCCTGGCATTTGAGACCTCAGGAGTACAGGGGCCCTCTGCCCGTATGCTACTTCGCCGGATTGGTTCACTCATGGAATGGGTTACCGGCGATCCCTCCGAGCACCGGTACTTGAACGAACGATTCTCTCTGGCCATAGTTAGGGGTAATGCCCTGGCTATCTGCCATTAACCTACCTTAATTTAAACTAATTAATTATATGGTCATTGAATTAATAAAATAATCTCTTATTTCAAGTTTTAGAAACCCCGAATTAAGGATCCTGCTTAGAGGATCCAATACTATAACAAATAGTAAAGAAGACAATGAGTCTCCCTGTAAAATTCCTCTGTTTAACTTCACTGAACCAATTCTTCTACCGTCAATATGCAGCTTTACTGCCCACTACCTAACTACGCTCTTCACAAAGTTTACGATCCAAAGCGGGATTTCAGAGCAATCCAATACGTGAAACAAAAAATCATGATCAACTGAATTATTATGCTTTCTTCACATCGACCCAAGCAGAATAAAAGGCATTCCCGTACTCCTTGTTTGAACATTGATTAATGAGCGCTTGCTCCTTAGCGCCTTGGCAATGCTTCTTTGTTCCAAGTTGGTTGTCTGAAATTAGGCCAAATGCCTCGACGCAATCGGCCAGTTTTACATTAACACATTTGTGACAAGTTTATACAATGTCGGCAACACGTTATAGGACGTAAGTTCTTCGGGGTCTTGCAATCATCTTTTTTAGGAATTAAATATGTTATCCCAGTGTAAAACCAACTTTCAGGCATGTACTCTCCACTCCCCATTAATTATTCGGATTATCTCGTGACACAGAAATCCATGCAATGACTCCATCTTCTTAATGAAAAAGTTATATATTCCATCACACCCACATGCCTTCCAGTCAGGAAGATACTTAATAATATCTCCAAGAAACTCTTCCGTGAACTCTGTAAGTTCAACACAAGTAGTTCGTTTTCCAACAACGTCATATGATTCAGGCCTCTCATTTCTCTTGCTCCAGAATTTTTGCCAAAAAGAGACACATTCTTCATCATCCAATCCTTATAGTGTCACTTCCTCTTTCATTGTTAAATTTCGATAAAATCTTTTTCGATTTAATTCAAAGCACTGATTATCTATACGAAATTGCTTTTCGATTTTACTTTTTTTTATTATTATTTAAATGTTAAAGAAAATCTGTTATTTAGTATTTAATTAGCAGCAGAGGATAAGATGGAATGGCAATTCCCACGCAAGATGGCTATTGATATGCGTTGGAAAACCCATGTCCGTTCCCGATGATCCTTTCTTCTTCTGCTTGCCAAATCCCCCAGTTTGATAAGGAACTTTTTAGTTCTGGGGCCGATGACTCCCGATGTCTCCACTGCGATCGGAGCAAAGATATGACGGTGCGATAAAGCCGGTTCCAACTGTGATGGGAATCCGGCAGTTGACTCGAGAGAACCAATGGGCAACAGAGAAACGGTGAACCTCATAACTAGGGCCACATTTTTTTTCGAAACCTTTAAAAAGGTGGAAAATTTAACTCTTAAAAAGTTACTTCTTATTACCTATTCCCAAAATTGCAAAATAACCTTAAAATTACAAAAAATTATACTTTATGTATTCTCAGGTTAAAACCTTATAAGTTCGCCTCAGTACCAACCCGGCCGTATACCCAACATGCCGCCTTAATGATATGTCAAGCGCGCGCTCACGCGCTGGATTCCCTCGGTCCTAGAGCCGGTGGTTAGACCGTGGCGACGGTAAAACGTCCCGACGGTTCCACGCTATTCCCGGGCAAGGGGGACTCGCTCTCGTTTGGGACGTGACCTGTGTCACTCGTTTTCCTCGTCACTCTTGCTCATGGACTCTGCCTCCCTCCCCTGGCTCAGCCTCCGCACATGCCGAAAAAAAAAATAACAAAGTATTCTCCTGAGACCCCTGCCTTTTCGTCCCCCTGGATTTTCGAAACGAGCGGGATATCGGGCCCAAAGCTCTTGAGTTCCTTTCGGAAATCGGCTTAATGATCTCAAGGAAGAGTCACGAGAGACGTGAGTCTAGTTGGCTTTTTCAGCGCATGTCGCTCGCGATATTGCGCGAAACTGCCTATCTATTCGCGCGTCCTCTCAATCAAAGAATTAACATCATTAATTTACTTAATTAACAATTATTTTAGTTTAAAAAAAAAAAACCTGTAAAGTATAAATAAGAAACAATAAAATACTTTAAAGACTATTTATTGAAATGGACATAACATAATTTTCCAAATTTTGTGTAGCAAAGTTTCTGTTTGACCTCATAAAACTCTAAATTGCGAAA
>NW_021835687.1:0-39463 GCF_006345805.1 Octopus sinensis
TTCAATTGATTTTCCGTTCCTAGGTTAATCGGAAACAGATTGCCATGCTACACATAAACCTTCTCGGTAGTTCGATTATTTGGTGAAAAAAATACCACGAAAGTAACTTAAACCGTCCAAAGGACGTTTGCGTTTGCTAGTATGTACTACAGTGGTTTTCAACCAGGGTTCTGCGGAACCTTAGGGTTCCGCCAGTACAGTCCAGGGGTTCCGCAAGAAGTTACAAAACTGCTAAAATCGCCAGTAATTTTTAATTCTCCTGTGCAGATATGTGTGCATAAGACTATTAAATTATTGCACAGGGGTTCCTTGAGCCAGTGGAATGCTTCCTTGGGGTTTCGCTCCAGCAAAAAGGTTGAAAAGCACTTATGTACTATGTAGGTTATAAATATTATACTTTGATACTCTGTGGATAAACACTTTCAGTTATGCAAAGTAGTGGCGCCAGTTTTCTGTAGCTACTATAATTGATGACTATAGAAACAAATTGGTCGTTTGTCTCTTTGTGGGATTCGTCGCACTGATGTAGACGCTTCTGGAGAGGATCCAATAAGATTCAAAAATCGATAAAGGTTCGTCATTTCTTCAATCTACGGAGAAGCAGCTAAATTATCCTTCTTTATAAGGCTAATTGTGCTCCTACAACATTGTGCTCCTTGACCCATGATCCACCAAGTAACTGCCCAATATACCCCATGCCATGAGATGGCATTGTTTGTTCCTAAATTATAAACAACTAGCAGTATCACCCGGCGTTGCTCGGGTTTGTAAGGGAAATAACTATATAAGCATTTTTAGAGAGTTATAGCCAAAAAGTAGCAAAAAAATGCATTAAAAATGGAAAAAAAATTATGGTAATTTTTTTTTTAAATCGTTGACATTTTTAGAGAGTTACTTCCCTTAGCGAAAAAAATGCATCAAAATGGAAAAAATGATGGTATATTATTTTTTAAATCGTAGACTCATCGTAGACGCGCGCTAATACCCAGAAGGGATCAATATGAATCACGACTATAAGATACCCGCTTTTGGTTACACTGCACCGCAAAATGTGGGAGTAGTTAGGAATCTAAATCGTAGGAGACAGACACACAACTTCTCTTTTATATATAAAGATTATAATATCTATGCGAAGCAGCTACATATTCTTGTCGCCGCTGTAGTAAACGATTGTCCCATATTATAGATAGGTCTCGCATTTTCCTGTCGCCGCTCGAGTAAACGATTGCGCCATGGAGAAGTGTTATGAGCTGATTATTTTGATTCAAATACTTGACTGGTTCTTCAGTATATTGACGCCGGAAGGATCAAAGGCAAAGTTGACCTCAGCAGAATGTCACATATTTCGGTATGAATGAAGAAAAGCGATATCTGGCCAATTTAATCGAGCGTTATATATCAATAATATATTTGATTTTTATAATTTGTATTCTTATCTTATATGTATTTGAATTATAAGATATATATGTATGCTGTTATGGTTCTCATTTTGTTAAATGAATAAATAATCCAACATTCTAATATCTGAAAGTTGATGAACAAACTAAATTTGTTTCTCCATTTTCTTATTGTGTATTATTATATATATATATATATATATATATATTATTATATATATATATATATATATATTATATATATATATATATATATATATATATATTGTTGTTGTAGTTAGGGATACAAAAACTCCAAGCCAACATGGAAAAATTCAATTTAGCAATACTAAAAACGTACACAATATGTATATTTATATATATATATATATATATATATATATATATATATATATATATATATATATATATTATATATATATATATATATATATATATATATATATATATATAATTAGAGACAAAACCTCTATTTAGCAATTCAATCAATACTGAACGATATTATCCATACAAAACCATATAGAAAGTAGTGAAAGTAGTTAAATATATTATAAATACTATTCTAAAAATCACAAAACGATTTTTAGAATAGTATTTATAATATATTTAACTACCTACTATATGGTTTTGTATGGATAATATCGTTCAGTATTGATTGAATTGCTAAATAGAGGTTTTGTCTGGAGTGGCTGTGTGGTAAGTAGCTTGCTAACCAACCACATGGTTCCGGGTTCAGTCCCACTGCGTGGCATCTTGGGCAAGTGTCTTCTGCTATAGCCCCGGGCCGACCAATGCCTTGTGAGTGGATTTGGTAGACGGAAACTGAAAGAAGCCTGTCGTATATATGTGTATATATATGTATGTGTGTTTGTTTGTGTGTCTGTGTTTGTCCCCCTAGCATTGCTTGACAACCGATGCTGGTGTGTTTATGTCCCCGTTACTTAGCGGTTCGGCAAAAGAGACCGATAGCATAAGTACTGGGCTTACAAAAAAAGAATAAGTCCCGCGGTCGAGTCGCTCGACTAAAGGCGGTGCTCCAGCATGGCCGCAGTCAAAGGACTGAAACAAGTAAAAGAGTAAAAGAGTAAAGAGTATATATATATATATATATAAATATAGATGGATAATGCGTCAATCCGCTACAGCTGTTTCCAACAAATTTTTAACTGATTAATGGCGACATTATAGCATTAGAAAAAAAACCCTTTCTCACCAGGTGAATACATGAATCATAACATTCAAAAATATTCAAAAGTCAGCAGCTTGTGCCACTCCATGATTCTATGGCCATTGTTGGTCATAGAATAATCAATTAAAATTTCGTTGGAAACAACAGCTGTAGTAGTTAGACACATTATCCGTCCGTTATTTATTTATTTATTTATTAATTATTCACCTCACTCGGAACTTGCTCCATGCGTAGATCCAGTTTATATTACGGGCCGTACATTTAGTGCAATGTGCATTTCTTGATTAGCCTAGCCTCAGGGCTCGTGATATACTCAGTCGGGTACAGTTAACCTAGTGGTTAGGGCAGCGGACTCGCGGTCGAGGGATTGCGGGTTCGAATCTCAGACCGGGCGATGTGTGTTTTTATGAGCGAAACACCTAAGTTCCACGCAGCTCCGGCAGAAGGTAATGGCGAACTTCTGCCAACTCTTTCGCCTCAACTTTCTCTCACTCTTTCCTTCTGCATTTTGCAGCTCACATGTTTTCAGAACATGCCATGTTCAAAATTATTCACACACACATACATATACGGGTGTGTGGTTAAGAAGCTTGCTTTCCAGCCACATGGTTCCATGTTCAGTTACATTTTGAGGCCCCATTTGGACAAGCGTCTTCTACTATAGCCTCATGCCGGCCAAACCCTGGTGAGTGGATTTGGTAGACAGAAACTGAAAGAAGCCCGTTGGCCATCACCATGATTGACCGCTAGCTACTAAAGCTTTCTTTTTCAACGGTGGTGCCCCAGCATGGGCTGAAACATTTTTAAGGATTTAAGGATTTATACCCTAGGTTTACTGAGTCCAATAGCTCAACCTTTGCTTTTTATGATTGCTTCTAGACGATTCCTGTACGTGTCTACAAGCTTCCTGCATGTCTGCTGAGGGATGTTGGTCCACTCTTCCTTGGCGAAAAGCCTTGAGCTTGATCAGGTTGATCGGTTTTCTAGCCATCATTCTGGTATTTAAGTTTCGCCACAAGTTCTCGATCGGATTCGGGTTAGGACTCTGACTTAGCCATTCTAGGACGTAGACACCATTGTCCTTGAACCATTTCTTCACTACCTTGGTGGTATGTTTCAGATCATTGCCCTGCTGGTACTTCCAGTTGTGGCCGAGTTGGAGTTTCTCAGTGGATTCCTTCACGTTTTCATCAAGGATCCTGATGTAATCCTCCTTTCTCATGATTCCTTGGACATTGACAAGGTTCCCTGTGCCACTGGAAGAGAAGCATCCCCAGAACACTGTTTCCATCACCATGCTTGATGGTAGGCAGTGTTCTTCGGCTTATATGCTTCTCTTTTCTTCCTCCAGACGTATTCAGCATTCATACGGCCAACTTCATCTCGTCAGACCACAGGATGGTTGATCAAAAGTTGGGATCTTGCTTCAGATGACCTCAAGTAAAGGCCAGGCTGGCCACCAGTGTTTCTTTCTGAACAGCGATGTCTTCCGAGGCCTACGTCCATGGAGACATCGTCGGTGCAAAATAGCTCAATTAGAGGCGATTAATTGGTTAAAATTCGAAAAATTAAACTACACTAAACAAACGAATTACAATTTTATCAAGAAAGCCAAGAGAAAAAAAATGTTTTATTTTGACAAATTCTACCAGTATACGAAGTTTTAAAGTGTTTAGTTAACTAGAAATTGTGTTGACATGTGCCGTTCAAAAGGAAAAGATCCAAATGTATAAAAAAAGCCAAAAAACAAATACAAATCTCACTTTAAAAGCACTCAACAACAGTTCAGAAGGTCAAGTCCAGATCACTGAGAAATGTCTGAATATCCTCAAGAAAGTTTATAATACTAATTTAAAGTACCAGCAGCTTATCCATGAACTAATTGCAGGGTTTAATGTGCTCTGAACGTATGTTACGTGTACGAGTAGATAAAGTTAAAAACATGACACTGTTATCAAGATTTTTTTTAAAATTAGTTACAAGATTCTGTAGAAGCAATACGGTTTTTTACTACTACTTCTTGTCTAGTAGAGCGTCAGATAAACGAGGGGGGGGGCGGATATTTGTTGTATTGTATTTTATAATCTGTTTTCGTTCTGAGTTCAAAACTGGCCGAAATCATCTTGCCTTCAGTTACATTATGGTTATTTGGATCTTTTCGGTTTGAACAGCAATTTTTTTCTAGCGGTGTCATATGAAATTGTCACCCATAATTATGACCCTAGTATCGATCTATTGCATTTCAATCTGTTTTAGCGTTAGGGTTAGAGTTAGGGATGGGAGGAAGGGTATTTTTTTTTCTTCAGAAATGTAAATAAACCCAATCTGTTTCTTAAACGAGGGACATATCCATACGGCACAGAATGTTTTCACCTCAATAGACGTCATTGATTGGTTGAAATTGCAGAAATTGAAGAAAAACAACAACAAATATCTTACAAACTATAGAATTTTCTCAATAAAGCCAAGAGAAAAAGATGTTTTACAAACACATTCTACCAGTATACGAAGTTTAAAAGTGTTTAGTTACGTGGAAATTATTTTAAGAAACTGCCGTTCAAACCGAAAAGATCTGGTTATTTTTCTGTCGTCGATTTTAAACAATGACTTCTTCTTCCAAAACTGTGCAGCTATGTACTTACATTGCAAGTCGATATTATTTAGTTCAGTGTAAGTCACAGCTCGGTTGCTGGTATGTTGTTTCGCTGTAGATCAGTTAAGTGGATTGATAAGGCGCCAAATAATTTATACCTCAAGTGGTTCGCCTTTCCTTGGGATATTTTTAGGTTCCACAAAATTGCTTTGTATGCACGTTACTCCTTCAGCTCCTAAACCACATAATATAATAATTTAAGAAAGAAACAGAGAACTAGAGGACGTTTCTTAAATTATTTATTTCTGTACGTTTTTGTATTTTGGGAATTAATAAAAACAAAAAGAAACTGGTTTTATATTGCTAACTATAACGATGTACATATATATACAAATACGCCTGCTATATATATATATATATATATATATATATATATATATATATAATCATGCCAAGGACCTTTTTTTTTTTAAATAAATACATTAAGAAAACTCACACATCTGAGGGTGTTAAGGGTCGACCGATATGTTGGAATGTAACTCCTTTCTGAAAATTCTTTCTTGATGAAATACCCAATTAACCAGTTTCAACTTGAGTTGAACTAACTGGATATGAAAATGGATGTAGGGATAAAAATTTTATGGGATCTTTTCGGTTCGACCGGCAGTTTTTAACATAATTTCTAGGTAACTAAACACTTTTAAACTTCGTATACTGGTAGAATGTGTTTATAAAACATCTTTTTCTCTTTGCTTTATTGAGAAAATTCTATAGTTTGTAAGATATTTGTTGCTTTTTTCTTCAATTTCTGCAATTTCAACCAATCACTGACGTCCATTGAGGTATACAACATTCTGTGCCGTATGAATATGTCCCTCGTTTAAGAAACAGATTGGGTTTATTTACATTTGTGAAGAAAAAAAGATACCCTTCCCCCATCCCTAACCCTAACCCTAAAACAGATTGAAATGCAATAGATCGATACTGGGGTCATAATTATGGGTGACAATTTCATATGACACCGCTAGAAAAAACTGCCGTTCCAACCAAAAAGATCCATATACATACATATATATATATATATATATATATATATATATATATATATATATATATATATATATATATATATATATATATATATATATATATATATATATGTATGTATATATACATTATTTTTCATAGTAAAACATTTGTAAAATGCTCCTCAATGAAAAAAGATGTTGTGAACCACTGTTTAAAAATAAACAGGTGCTGTTTAACCATACAGAACTATCCTGCCATTTACGTGGGTGAGGCATTTTTCTTCTGGTGCATTTGTAATAAAAGACAGCATGCATATATAATTGTTATTGTTTTTCTCACAACTCTATTTACCATATTCTACGCATGCAATATGGCTTGCGTGTTTATGTAAATTCTATACATTCTCAGTAACTATGAGTATGTGTGTAAATAATTTTATACATACTTACGCCTACACTTACGTCAACAATAGTTTCAAATTTTGGCACAAGACCAGCAAGTTCAAAAGTGGGGGGAGGTATGTCAATTACATCAACCTCAGTGTTCACCTGGTACTTACTTCATTGAACCGGGAAAGACGAAAGGCCAAGTCGACCTTGGCGAAATTTCAACTCAGAATGTCAAGTTGGTCAAAACGCCAAGAAGCATTTTATCCGGCATGCTAACGATTCAGCCAAGATTGGTACCTTGTACACTTACACGAATATCGGTTTCGAATTTTGGCACAAGGCCAGCAATTTTGGAGGAGGGTGGGGGTATATCAATTGCATCAAAGGCCAAGTCGACCTTGGCGAAATTTGAACTCAGAATGTCGAGTTGGCCAAGAAGCATTTTATCCGGCATGCTAACGATTCAGCCAAGATTGGTACCTTGTACACTTCCGCGAATATCAGTTTCAAATTTTGGCACAAGGCCAGCAATTTTGGAGGAGGGTGGGGGTATATCAATTGCATCAACCCTAGTATTCATTCAACAGGTACTCATTTTATCGGCCCCCAAAAGGATGGAAGGCAAGGTTGACATTAGTGGAATTTGAACTCAGAACGTAAAGGGAGACAAAATGCTAATCAGTATTTTTTGTCTGGTGTGCTAACGATACGGCCAACTTGCCACACAATACACTTACATAAATATATTAAGCAGAAAATTGTGTTTTTAAATTGACATTATCTCATAGCTGTCTACAGAAAGGTTCTGGCTTTTTATTTATTTATTTATTTATTCATATACATATTTATTTATATATATATTTATTTACTGCTACCTTTGTTTATTTCAATATGTTCTGTATGTTGACCTGTAGATTGTTGTTGTTGTTGGTGGTTGGTGGTGGTAGGTAGTAGTAGTAGTAGTAGTAGTAGTAGTAGTAGTAACAGCAGCAGCAGCAGTAGTATTAGCTTGTCCCTCCCGGAACTGTAAAAGCCTGGCAATCTAGGGTCAATAGAATCTTGGAAGGCCTGTTTTACGGCATCGTCGTATTCCTGAAAAACGGATGAAATGGTCACTCAATAAGAGCTGACCTTGGGTTAAAGAAACGCAACATTAACTACTACTACTACTACTACTACTGCTACTGTTGCTGCTGCTACTGTTACTGCTGCTGCTGCTGCTGCTGCTGCTGCTGATGATGATGATGATGATGATGATGGTGGTGGTGGTGGTGGTGGTGGTGATGATGATGATGCTACCACCACCACTGACATCACCACCACCACAACCAGGACAATAAAGACAACCACCACCACCACCACCACCCAACAACAACAACAACAACAACAACAATAACAACAGCAGCAACAACAACAACAATAGCAGCAACAACAACAACAACAATAACTAGCTAGAAGTCAACATCTAGAACACCTTGAAATAAACTAAGGTAGTAATAAATAAATAAATAAATGAAAAATATGAACAAATAAACAAGAAAAATAAACAAATAAATAAGCCGAACCATTCCGTGGCCACCTCAGTGATTATGTCGATCTAATAACGTGATTTTCTGGTTAATATTTGGGGCAGATGTTTTTATAAAAATATTTACATAAGCTCATATTGATGTCAGATGTTAGCACAAGGCTAGAAATTTAGCAGGAGGGGGTAAGTCAATAACATCGACCACCAGGGCTCAACTGATTCTTATTTTATCAACCCCCGAAAGGCTGAAAGACAAAAATCGACCTCGGCTGATTTTGAACTCAGGACATAAAGATAGACAACATGCGGATCATTACCTTTTGACCGACAGATTTAAAAATAATTTTTTGTGACTAAACACTTTCAAACTTCGGATACTGGTAGAATGTCTCATATAAAACATCTTTTACTTACTCATAGCAATTTTTGAGAAAAACTTATATTTACGAAGTTATTTCACATTAAAGTTCTTGTATTTTGGTAATTTCAACCAATCAATGACGTGTATTCAGCTGAATAAAAATCCATGGTATGTGGATCAGGTGACTTCTACTATAGCCTCAGGCTGACCAAAGCCTTGTGAGTGAATATAGTAGACAGAAACTGAAGGAAACATGTTATATGTATATATATATCATCATGGGACGAGGTGGTCAAGCATGACCTTCGTACGTTGAGCCTCACAAAGGCTATGATGAAAGACCGAGTCCTCTGGAGATATGCTGTGACTTCGAAGACCCGGCGAATGAAGTGAGTTCATGGCTCGCAGGATGGCCTGCTGTGCTAACCTTGGATCGTAGAGTGACCCGCTTTTCTTGAGAAGACCTATTGAGTCAAGTACATTAACCCCAACATCAAATGAAAATTGAATGGAAATAGTAGTTAAGACACCCGTGCCGGTGACACGTTAAAAGAAAAGCATCGTCCGAACATGGCAGATGCCAGTGACGCCTAACTGGTGTCCGTGTCGGTGACACGTAAAAAGCACCAACCGATTGTGGCTGTTTGCCAGTCTTCTCTGACCCCTGTGCCGGTGGCACATAAAAAGCACCCACTACACTCATGGAGTGGTTGGTGATAGGAAGGGCACCCAACTGTAGAAAAACTGCCAGATCAGACTGGTGCCTGGTGCAGCCTCCTGGCTTCCCAGACCCCAGTCGAACCGTCCAACCCATGCTGGCAAGGAAAACGGACGTTAAACTCTGCCTGATCAAGACTGGTGCCTGGTGCAGCCTCCTGGCTTCCCAGACCCCGGTCGAACCGTCCAACCCATGCTGGCAAGGAAAACGGACGTTAACCAATGATGGTGATGATGATGATCATCATCATCATTTAACAACTGCCTTCCATGCTGGCATGGCTGTGTGCATGTGTCTTTGTGTAAATGTTTGTTCCCCACCACTGCTTGACAAACAGTGTTGGTGTGTTTACATATCTGTAACTTAACAGTTCAGCAAAAGAGACTGATGGAATAAGTATCAGGGTTTTACAAAACAAATAATAAGTACTGAGGTTCGCTAAGATCAACTGCAATTCTTCAAGGTGGTGCCCCAGCTTGGCCACAGCTTAACGACAGATACAAGCAAAAGTTAAGTGATTAAAGGTAGATGGAACATTAATCTATGTGAACATCTAAAAAGGGGCTCATGCTGGGTGAAATAGCATAAGAAAATATAGAAAATTAGTTTCTGTTTCATCATCATCATCATCATCATCATCATCGTTTAACGTCCGTTTTCCATGCTAGCATGGGTTGGACGGTTCAACTGGGGTCTGGGAAGCCAGAAGGCTGCACCAGGCTCCAGTCTAATCTGGCAGTGTTTCTACAGCTGGATGCCCTTCCTAACGCCAACCACTCCGTGAGTGTAGTGGATGCTTTTTACATGCCACCGGTACAGGTGCCTGGCGAGGTTGGCAACGGCCATGATCGGATTGGTGCTTTTTACGTGCCTAAAATAATCCTTTCTACTATAGGCACAAGGCCTAAAATTTGGGGGAGGGGGCTAGTTGATTTCATTGACTTCAGTGCATAACTGGTATCTATTTTAATCGACCCCCAAAAAGATGAAAGGCAAAGTTGACCCCTGTGGAATTTGAACTCAGAACGTAACGGTAGACGAAATACCTATTTCTTTACTACCCACAAGGGGCTAAACACAGAGAGGAGAAACAAGTACAGATAAACGGATTAAGTCGATTATATTGACCCCAGTGCATAACTGGTACTTATTTAATCGACCTTGAAAGGATGAAAGGCAAAGTCGACCTCAGCGGAATTTAAACTCAGAACGTAGCAGCAGACGAAATACCTATTTCTTTACTACCCACAAGGGGCTAAACACAGAGGGGACAAACAAGAACAGACGAATGGATTGAGTCGATTACATCGACCCCAGTGCGTAACTGGTACTTAATTTATCGACTCCGAAAGGATGAAAGGCAAAGTCGACCTCGGCGGAATTTGAACTCAGAACGTAGCAGCGGACGAGATACAGCTAAGCATTTTGCCCGGTGTGCTAACGATTCCGCCAGCTCGCTGCCTTGTTTCATTAAAATAATGTTGTTACATTTTTTCTCTCGTTTTATCATAATATGCAAATGAGACATTTGTAAAAATGTCCTTAAATAGAAGAAGATATTGCAAGCCACAGTTTATGAGGTTTACAGGTGCTGTTTTATCACAAAATAATTATCCAACTACTTAGGCGTTTAACACTCTAGCTTTTAAACCAGCCATAACCGGCCCTTATATCCTACCTGTTTTATGTTCAACCCAGCTGGATCTGACTTTTGACATTTACTCTACATTCATCATCATCATCATCATCATCATCATCATTTAATGCCCTCCTTCCATGCTGGCATGGATTGAATGGTTTGATAGGAGTTGGCGAGCTGGCAGAAACGTTAGCACGCCAGGCAGAATGTGTAGCCATATTTCATCTGCCGTTACATTCTGAGTTCAAATTCCGCCAAGGTCGACTTTGCCTTTCATCCTTTCGGGGTCGATAAATTAAGTACCAGTTACGCACTGGGGTCGATATAATCGACTTAATCCGTTTGTCTGTCCTTGTTTGTCCCCTCTGTGTTTAGCCCCTTGTGGGTAGTAAAGAAATAGGTAGTTGTCTGCCGTTATGTTCTGAGTTCAAATTCCGCCGAGGTCGACTTTGCCTTTCATCCTTTCAGGGCCAATAAATTAAGTACCAGTTACGCACTGAGGGCAATATAATTGACTTAATCCGTTTGTCTGTCTTTGTTTGTCCTCTCTGTGTTTAGCCTCTTGTGGGCAGTAAAGAAATAGGTTTGATAGGAGTTGGCCAGGCCAAAGCTTGCACCATATTTCTGTGTCTCTTTTGGCATGGTTTTTCTTTTTCTTTTATGGTTGGATGCCCTTCCTAACACTAACCATTCTGCAGAGTGGGCTGGGTGTTTTTTTACATGGCACCAGCACAGGCGAGGTCTGCTTTGGCATGGTTTTTACAGCTGGATGCCCTTCCTAACACCAACCACTCTGCAGAGTGGACTGAATGCTTTTTACATGGTACCAGCACAGGTGAGGTCAGTTTTGGCATGGTTTTTACAGCTGGTTGCCCTTCCAAATGCCGACCACTTCAGTGTGGACAGGATGCTTTTCATGTGACACCTGCACTGGCAGGGGCGCCAAGTAACCTATGCAAACCAAAGAATCTTTGAAAGGGAAGGAGGCACTAGGGGGAGGTGATCTTGTGCCAAATGATGAAAGGTTAGAGCATGACAGCAAGATGGAGAGACTGATACAGAAGTCTTACTGCAAAGCAGGTACATAGTTACCCAACCAGAGAGAGACAGAAAACTATATGCAATCACATCGCAGTCATGCATGATCGATTCAAAACAACATGAATGAACAAGAATTACCTTTGATAGAATAATTTGAATGCTAAATGGTTAAGTGGTTTATTTTCAAGTGCTATGGAGAAAATAACAGAGACAGCTTTTATACATCATTGTTATTGGCTTTCTCACACCTATATTTTCTGTATTCTACACCTGTTAGTAAAATGTGTGTGTTTATGGAAATTTATACATTTACAGTTTGTAATAAGCATGTATAAATATATATATGTGATAGATCATTAGCCACTACACACATTTTTTCTCTCGTTGTTTCTCTCCTTGTTTTTTCAGTGTCCCTTTCTGTAGAAGAGCATAGGCTCGAAACGTAAAAGACTTTTTCTATTCCTGAGCGTTATACTAATACATCTGTTTGTTTTCTACACCACCTGTCTTCATCTTTTATTTTTTTTTCGTAAACTCTCCTATATATATATATATATATATATATATATACATATACAGACTGATATACATACATATGAGTAAAAAGCAGAAAGTCATGTTATCAAATTGATATAATCTCAAAGCTGTCTCTAGAATGGTGCAGGTTATATATATATATATATATATATATATATATATATATATAATATATATATATTATATATATATATATATATATATATATATACATATATATATATGTATGTATATTCATTTGTTTATAGCTACCTTTGTTTATTTCAATAATGTTCTACATGTTGACCTCCTGCTAGTTGATGGTGATGGTGGTTGTGGTGGTGAGGGGGAGGTGGAGAGGAAGAGGAGGTGGAGGAGGAGGAGGTGGGGAGGAAACGGAGGAGGAGGGGGAGTGGTGGTGCAGATGGCAGTTGTAGTAGTGGTAGGGAAGTTGGGTTAGCAGTTAGGTTGTGATGATGGTGGTGTTGATGGTGGTGGTGGTGGTAGTGGTGGTGGTGGTGTTGGTGGTGGTGTTGGTGGTGGTTGTAAGGTGTGGCGATGGCAGTGATAGCCGTGATGAAGGCAGTGGTGGCAGTGATGGTGGTGGTGGCAGAGGTGGTGGTGGTGGCGGTGGTGGTGGTTGGAGAGGAACTGTGCTTTGCACAGAAGCAAGAAAAAAAATCAAAAGCAAAACACTAAAAAAAAAAATGAAATAGAAAACAAAAAAAAACAGAGAATAAAAGCAGTGAATCAGAATGGAACTGAAAAGAAATCATACGATTAATATTTTATTAAACTATTTTATAAACAAAATAAGTTTTTGACATCAACAGCATGGCTGCCTTCCTCTTCTTTTTCTTTATCATCATCATCATCATCATCGTCGTCATCAACGTCATCATCGTCACCATCATCACCATCATCATCATCATCATCGTCGTCATCATCATCATCATCATCATCATCATCATCATCATCATCATCATCATCATCATCGATAACAACATGACTACCAGCAGTAGCGATGGCACCCACCCACCCCACCAACCATCATCACCAGTATCATCATCATCACCATCACCATCATCGTTGTTTTTATCATCACCCTCACCATCATCATCAACAACAACAACACTATAAACAGTAGGGACAGCACCACCACCACCACCACTAACACCAAACCACCACCGCCAACAACAACAACAACAATAGTGGTCACAGTTTCTGATGTTTTATATTTTGGCTTCAGCACAATGACACTATAAATACTAAGCTTACAAAAAATAAGTCCTGGGGTCGATTTCCTCCACTAAAGGCGGTGCTCCAGCATTGCCACAGTCAAATGACTGAAACAAGTAAAAGAGTAAAAGAGTATCTCTCTCTCTTTCTCTCTTTTACTTGTTTCAGTCATTTGACTGTGGCCATGCTGGAGCACCACCTTTAATCAAGCAAATCGACACCCAGGACTTATTCTTTGTAAGCCTAGTACTTATTCTATCGGTCTCTTTTGCTGAACCACTAAGATACTGGGACGTAAACACACCAGCATTGGTTGTCAAGTGATGTTGGGGGGACAAACACACATACACACACATACCTATATATATATTATATAAGTTCAGCAAAATTTAGATTCAAATGAATATGGTACTTAAGTCAGATGCACCAGAATTTTGTACAGTATTATCCATATAAATCCATGGGGTGATTATAATCAAAATAAGCCACAAGAATATCTTCAGTAATTTGGTACGATCGTTTCATGCTACATCATTTTATTAAACATAGTAAGTATTACATATATATATATATGCACACATATATATATATATATATATACATATACATATATATGATGGGCTTCTTTCAGTTTCCGTCTACCAAATCCACTCACAAGGCTTTGATCAGCCCGAGACTATAGTAGAAGACACTTGCCCAAGGTGCCACACAGTGGGACTGAACCCGGAGCTATGTGGTTGGTAAGCATGGCCATCATCATCATCATCATTGTCATCATCATCATCATCAATATTGTTGTTGTTGTCATTATCGTCGTTCTCCACTATTCAATACAGGTTTTGACAAAAGGTATTACTCAGACATTGAAATTACAATCACAAATGGTAATAAAAGGATTTAGCAATTTTTTACTGTTTATTCTTCTTTCCTTACCTAACGTGTCAAACCAACTCAGCTTGTTTAACAACTATTATCAATTACGTTTGTCTGTAAATGTGTGTGTGTGTGTGTGTATATAATATATATATACATATTATATATATATTTTTTTTTTTTGTTCTTTTTTTTAGCCCGAAGGCCGCGGCCATGCTGGGGCACCACCGCTGAATGAGCTACACTAGTTTGTGAATCCACCTCTGATACGTGGCACTTGATCAACAAGGGAGTTCGATGCTGCTGCCCGCATCCGTGGTCTCCTGTCGTGAGGTAGGTTCATCTGGGACTCCCAACAAGAAGAGATCCAGTTTAGTTTTAAAGAAACCCACATCCCCACCATGTAAGTCTCTCATCTGGCCATTTAGGGAGGATGTTAAGAGCTGTGGTCCTCTGAAACCCAAGCTGTTGCAGTATCTGGACCTGTATTTTGATGGTGATGTTGGAATCCTTGGCACCACGCAGCGGCGCCCCTTTCTGCGGTTGGAGTAACTTTGAATGCCAAGTTTGGGACAAGACCCTCCAGGATTTTCCAGATGTATATCACTGCAATCTCTCCCGCCTCCGCTCCAGGGAGAAGAGGTTTAATACCTTCAGTCTTTCCCAGTAGCTGACATTTTGCATTGAGACGATTTTCTTTGTGTAGCTTCTCTGAGTTGCTTCGAGTTCTGCTTTTGTTTTATATTGTGTGGTGACCAAAGTTGGGAGCAGTAGTCCCAAGCGGCTGAGGACAAATGTTTTCCATAGGACCATCAGTGTCTCCTTCTCTCTTGTTCTGAAAGTTCGGAGAATCCATCCAGCTAGCCGTCTGCATTTTATCACCAGATTAGCAATATGCATTTGGAAAGATGCATCATTGCTCATGTCAATGCCAGGTCACGCACTGATTTTGACTCAGGGATTGCAATTCTTCCTGGGCCAGTGTATCCAGTCTTCACGTCATTTACCTTTGTGTGCCAGTAGCGCAGGCCTGGAACTTACCTGCATTAAACTGCATGGTGTTGTCCTCACCCACCTGTATATGTGTCCAGGCTCATGTTGCAGATGCGCAATATTTTTCAGTGTTTTGTATTGCGTGGGAGACTTTTGTGTCATCTGCATAGCTAGCAAGGGTGGTCATCGTAGCAACTGAAGGCATGTCTGAAAGGGCCACTATGAACATCAGTGGCCCCAAGACAGTGCCCTGTGGGACACCGCTTGTTATTTGCGTTCCCTGGAGGTGGCTCCATTGCTCACAACTGCCTGTTTTCTGTCTTTTAGGAAGTTGTGCAGCCACTCTCCAAGTTTCCCGCCTATGCCGAGACCACGCAGTTTGTGACAGATCATACCATGGTCGACTTTATCAAAGGCTTTTGCAAAGTCAAGATATATTACATCCACATTTGAGCCATTTAGTAGCTTTTCAACAACACCCAGTCATAGTGTTGCAGGAGCTGTGTTAGGCAGCCTCTACCTGGTCGAATCCATGCTGGTGTCAGACAGTAAGTCATTTTCTTCAAGGAACATGATTAGTTTCTTACGGACTATTCGTTCCATGACTTTGCTGATGTGTGAGGTCAGAGAGATAGGCCTATTTTTTTAGCATCTGCTCTGCTACCTCCCTTATGGATAGGGCATATTACCCCCTCTTTCAGTTGACTGGGAGCTACCACTTGCAAGAAAGCTCTGAAAAAGAAGCTGTAGCTGTTATTTCATATATATATATACTATATATATAAATATATATATATATATATGATATATATATATATATATATATATATATATTCATATATATATATACAGACTATTCATATATATATACATATACATATATATATAAAATATGTATATATATATATATTATTCATATATATACATATACATATACATATATATATATTATATATATATATATATATATATATATATATACATACATATATACATATATAGTATAATATATATGTATTATATATATGTATATATATATGGTATATATATAATATATATACATATATTATATATATATATATATATATATATATATATATAATATATATATATATATGTATGTATATATATATACTCACCTTGACCTGTTGGGTCACAACACTCCAAGCTGAAATGTTGATGCAGGGTGGAAAGGAAAAAATACTATTTTGAACTTCATGCAATAATATTTATAAATGATAGAGGCACAGGTGTGGCTGTGTGGTAAGTAGCTTGCTTACGAACCACATAGTTCCAGGTTCAGTCCCATTGTGTGGCACCTTGGGCAAGTGTCTTCTACTATAGCCTTGGGCCAACCAAATCCTTGTGAGTGGATTTGGTAGACGGAAACTGAAAGAAGCCCGTCGTATATATGTATGTAAGTATATATATATATGTATGCGTGTTTTTGTGTCTGTGTTTGTCCCCCACAACATTGCTTGACAACCGATGCTGGTGTGTTTATGTTCCTGTAACTTAACGGTTCGGCAAAGAAGACCGATAGAATAAGTACTAGGCATCCAAAGAATAAGTCCCGGGGGTCGATTTGCTCGGCTAAAGGTGGTGCTCCAGCATGGCCACAGCAGTCAAATGACTGAAACAAGTAAAAGAGAGTAAAAGAGCATGTAAAACTAAGTGAATAAAATATTGCAAAATTCCGGTTTCTTTTGAGTACCCCACCCCATACATGTACATACAAACATACAGATGGACGGATGGACAGACAGACAAACAGATTGACAGATACATAGATAGATAGATAGATAGATAGATAGATAGATAGATAGATAGATAGATAGATAGATAGATAGATAGATAGATAGGAGAGAGAGAGATAGATATTAGAGAGATAAATAGATAGATACATAGATAGATAGATAGATAGATAGATAGATAGAGAGAGAGAGATAAATACATAGATAATAGAGAGAGAGAGAAGAGAGAGAGAGATAAGATAGATAGATAGATAGATAGATAGATAGATAGATAGGAGAGGAGAGAATGATACATAGATAGATAGAGAGAGAGAGGGATATAGATAGATAGATAGATAGATAGATAGATAGATAATGATAGATAGATAGATAGATAGATAGATAGGTAGGTAGATAGATAGATAGATAGATAGAGAGAGAGATAGATACATAGATAGAGAGAGAGAGAGAGAGAGATAGATAGATAGATAGATAGATAGATAGATAGATAGATAGATAGATAGATAGATAGATAGGTAGGTAGATAGATAGGTATATCTATAATTTTTGTTGTGTGTCTGTTAGTATGAATAAGAAAGCATTAGTTCTTGTTTAATTGTGCTGAACATGCCAGCCAGCATAACATGCATGATAACTTTTATATTCCACATAATCATATACTATACAGTTTGCGATACACTGGTCTTCATTATGTAACCTGCATCAGAATGTACAATGAATGTTTCAGACATTCAGGAGGATGCAACAAGTTGTTTAGTATTTAGCACATGAGGCTCTACTTGTTGTTGTTGCTGCTGCTGTTGTTGTTGTTGTTGTTGTTGTTGTTGTTGTTGAGCGAACAGTTTTCATCCCAGAGCTTGCAAGATGGGAGAAGTCCAAAACGTGGTACTTTGCTATTCGTAAGACCCGCAGAAGAGAAAGCAGGTCAATCCCCGACACCGAGAGCATCGATGGATGGATAAATGCGCATCCAGGCTGAGCGGTTGCGTAGGAAGTCAGGGACATCTTATTCTAGATGTACATACTACCAGACAGATTTTGATCTAAGAACTTTTCTTCCCAACCCTATGATTTGGAGTTCAGTCCTTGAGCATGTGTCTTCTTACTATAGGTCTGGACCAAACGAAACCTTGTGAGTGGATTTGGTAGACAGCAACGAAGAAGCTTATTGCATGGGTGTGTGTGTGTGTGTGTTAGTGAGTGAGTGAGAGAGAGGGAGAAAAAGCATGTGTGCATTTGTGTACAGTTGTGCTTCTCCACAAATCGCTGTACTACAAACAGTCATCATCATCATCATCGTTTAACATCCGTTCTCCATGCTGGCATGGGTTGGACGGTTCGACCGGAGATTTGGGATGCTAGAAGGCTGCACCAGGCTCCAGTTTTGGAGTGTTTCTACAGCTGGATGCCCTTCCTAACGCCAACCACTCAGTGAGTGTAGTGAGTGCTTTTTACATGCCACCGGCACAGGGGCCAGGGGAGGCTGGCAACGGCCACGATCGGATTGGTGCATTTTACATGCCACCGGCACGGAAGCCAGTCAAGGTGGCGCTGGCATCAGCAGGCAGCGCTGGCATCGGCCTGGCGGCGCTGGCATCGGCCTGGCGGCGCTGGCATCGACAGTGTGATTATTAACAAAATCATTTGATGGTTCCATACCTTCAAAGACATGAAAAACAAGAGATTCAATCATTGCAAGACAGGTAAGAGCTGGCAAAAGGCATTATTTTACAAATTCTGGCTATAAAGTAACATTTCCGATTAACCATCCTAGCATGGAAAATAAACATTAAAACAAACATAAAAACGAATGAATGAACTTTTATTTCTAAAGAGTATGGCTGTGTGGTAAGGAGCTTCTTTTTGAATCTAATGCTCTTAGCTTAATTTTTCCTTGGGGCTGGCCAGATTGGAGCAATCTCAAGAATAATCAGCCGAAATTGTGAGGATAATCTGGTGCTTGACTGAGGAAAGAAAACTCCGAATGACCCATCCTTGTTTTCTTTGTATCATCTATTTGGATGTTTTGTTGTCCCTTTTTGTATCACCTAGCTGTCTGGATGTTTTGTATTCTTGTCCCATTTTGTATTATATATATAATATATATATATATAGAGCGGTGTACATAACACTTTGGTCTATATATATATATATATATATATATATATATATATATATATATATACTTAAAATAAGCAACAAGAATGACTCCGGTAATTTGGTACGATCGTTTCATATACTACATCATTTTATTAAATTTGTAAGTATTACAACAGATTTAAGATGCTGAGTACTCATCAGCCAATTATAGAGGTTTTCCATTAATACAAAATTTTTCATATCAAGTGGCAACATTATAGAGAAGGTAGATATATAGACAAATTGTGGATTTAAATTTTAAGAACATATATATATATGTATGTATGTATGTATGTATGTATGTATGTATATATGTATGTATGTATATGTAAGTATGTATGCATGCATACATGTGTGTCTTTGTGTCTGTGTTTATTCCCCACTGCCGCTTATCAACCAGTGTTGGTATGTTTACATCCTTGTAACATAGTGGTTTGGCAAACGATATCAATAGAATAAGTGCCAGGCTTATAAGTGCCAGGATTGAGGTCAATTCATTCGACTATAAATTCTTCAAGGTGGTGCCCCAGCATGGCCAGTCTAACAACAGGAATACAGTCTAACAACAGGAAGAATGGAATATTTGAAGGATGTAGTGTCATGGCACCCTAGTAACAACTGACCTGGGCAGTTTATTCCATGCTTCAGCAATTCTGAGTGTGAAAAAAATGTTCCTGAAAGTCATGGGTGCTGTGTTAATTTTTTGATTTTGAAAGCATGTCTATGAGTGTTAGACATATAGAATTCAAAAAAAGTGTTTTGTATTATTTTCATTGTTCATATCTAACACAAATCTATTCATTCTATGACCTTGTTTCAAGGCTTAAATTTAAAATTCAAGGAGAATGTGAACGTGCTGAATTGAATAGTTGCAGAGCAGCATTATTCCTCTCAGGTATAACAATGAGTATTTGAAAGTGTGGAAAATTCTCTAAGAAATCTCATTGAATAGAAGACATGTCAAAGTTGTTAAATTACGTTGTTGAATTTATAAGATTCAGTCTCAAGTTTCTTAGAAATGCTTTTGTTATATCATTTGTCGTGATAACTAGTGTGTGAAAGTTTAAACGAAATTCACTACCCTGCTAAACAGGAAATACAGTTTTCTTTTTTTAACTTTTTCTTGTACACCAATTGCGAAAGAAAACAATGAAAAAAATATTATTAAAGGGAGATAATTCTCAAACGTTTCAAATGTAAAGAGTTAGTTCCCTTCCATTTGTTAGCGAGACTAAATTCAATTGATGAACGTCAGAAATACATAATAATAATAATAATAATAATAATAATAATAATAATAATAATAATTGGTATAAAAGATGGGCTACAGCAAATATTCTGCTCAATACCACAGATTTGCTTGTCAGTTGTTTGACCTTAACCAGTTGAGCATGTCCCTTAGTGGCTGACGATATGTGCATCTCTGATCAGGAGCAGAAGTAGTGGGGGAGCATCATAGCCATGTGTTGAGAGGGATTCTTTGGGGTTTGAATAATTCACCTCTGGAAACATGGGTGGTTCTTTCACATCCTTAACAACCCTTATTCAGGGACCGTTTGAGCGGGATGGGCTACTCAACCTGAAGAAAATTCTAACTGGGCCCCACCTGCAAGGTCATGTGCTGTTTATCTTGATATGAGATCACCATGCCGCGCACATATGGTTGTGATGCATGTGCCTGGTGTACTTTATCAGACGGGTAGTCATGATGGGTATACTGGGCTTCGTATATTTTACCCCAGTGTCACTTTGATGGCATGAACTGCTCTCTCACTCAATAAATAAAATAATAATAATAATAATAATAAAATAATAATAATAATAATAATGATGATGATAATGTTAATGATAATAATAATAATAATGATAATGATAATAATAATAATAATAATAATGATAATAATAATAATAATAATAATGATAATGATAATGATAATAATAATAAAAATAATAATGATAATGATAATGATAATGATAATGATAATAATAATAATAATAATAATAATAATAATAATAAATGAAATTATTGTCTACAGAGCTCAGGTGCACCACAACTTGTCAAAAGTGCATATAAATATGCACTTATAAATATGCACTCCTCTAGAAGAGAGTCGGAATCTAGCCTGTGCTCCCTATTTCTGTAGTTTTTCTGACGCACATATTTTAAGGGTCACAGATTATAATTCTATAAAGTAAGAAGAGAAGGTCTTATCTACCCCGAGAGATATTTCCTCTATATTTATATGCACTCTTGACAAGTTGTGGTGCACCTGAGCACTGTATACAATAATTTCATTTATTATTATTATCATTATTATTATTATAATTATTATTATTATTATTATTATTATTATTATTATTATTATTATTATTTTTATTATTATTATTATCATATTATTATTATAATTATTATTATTATTATTATTATTATTATTATTATTATTATTATTATTATTATTATGTATTTCTGACGTTCATCAGTTGAATTTAGACAATACTATTCTCTGTCATCGTTTTTTGTTAGTTACAAATAAGTATTTTGTTGTGTCTGGGGAGAATCATTCTCTTTTAGTGGGGTTTTTTTTTTTTATTTAACACACACACCGGTTCGATTTCCATTCATTACTTATTTACTTTTTCTAAAATTTTCTTTGCATCTTGCAACTGCTACAATAGTCATGCTTCAACACACGAATTCACATAAAGAATCTTGCAAACCAAATTCAAATGATTGGACCAAAACTTGGCGAAAATCGCGGGTATTCAGTTTCACTTCCTTTTTTATTTTTTCTTTATTTTTTTTCTTTAATGCTCATGAAAAAATAAATACCTTGTATTATCGGGTTATCGGGTATCCTAGAGCTTATCATCTGAAAGAGAACTTTTTTCAAACTAGAAAAATATGCAGTCAAATACCTTAAAAGCTGGTATGCAAAAATATGTGTTGATTTTATATTCATTTTCTTTTTAATTTCATGTTCGAAACTTTCGATTCGAAAATTGTTTTGAAGTTTAAAAAACTGAAAACAATCATAATCTCAGATGTTTAAAACATATTTACTCTTTTATTCTTTTACTTGTTTCAGTCATTTGACTGCGGCCATGCTGGAGCACCTCCTTTAGTCGAGCAAATCGACTCCAGGACTTATTCTTTTGCCGAACCGCTAAGTTACGGGGACGTTAACACACCAGCTTCGGTTGTCAAGCGATGCTGGGGAGACAAACACAGACACACAAACACTCACACACATACCTATATATATATATAAGTTCAGCAAAATTTAGATTCAAATGAAGATGGTACTTAAGTCAGATGCACCAGAATTTTATACGGTATTATCCATGTAAATCCATGGGGTGATTATAATCAAAGTAAGCAACAAGAATATCTTCGGTAATTTGGTATGATCGTTTCATGCTACATCCTTTTATTAAACATTGTAAGTATTACATATATATATATATATGTATATATACATATATATGATGGGCTTCTTTCAGTTTCCGTCTACCAAATCCACTCACAAGGCTTTGGTCGACCCCCGAGGCTATAGTAGAAGATACTTGCCCAAGGTGCCATGCAGTGGGACTGAACCCGGAATCATGTGGTTGGTAAGCAAGCTACTTACCACACAGCCACTCCGACGCCTATATTTGAAAAGAATTTTGAAAAGAATAAAAACTAAGAGGTTACAGAAGCTAGAGGTGGGGACGAGTTGCCTAATCGGGGCGAGAGGTACCTAACACCCAATTTTATTTATCCACTAGCTGTATCGCCCGGCGTTGCTCGGGTTTAGAAGGGAAATAACTATATAGGCATTTTTAGAGAGTTACTTCCCTTATATAATAGCAAAAAATGCATTAAAAATGGAAAAAAATGATGGTAAATTTTTTTTTAAATTGTAGACTCATCGTAAATGCGCGCTAATACCCAGAAGGGCTCGATATGAATCACGACTATAAGATACCTGGTTTTGGTTAAACTGCACCGCAAAATGTGGGAGTAGTTAGGAATGTAAATCGTAGGAGACAGACAGCACACAACCTCTCTTTTATATATAAAGATTTTCGGGGAAATTGTAATTAAGGAAGCTCAAAAGATAAATGTAAAAAAAAAAAATTACGGGTTTTCAATGTAATAGATAATTTCTGACTTTCTTCTCTAGCAATGCCTTATTACCTAATGTGTCCTTCCATTTTAAGGGTAGTTGGGTATAATTTGAGGAAGATTTTGGCTGCTATTTCTAGCAAGCCGAACAACCATGTAAAAGTTGATTCATTGGCTCTTAGGGATTTTGCTTTATACTGAAGGAGAAATTCTTGAAAATGTGACACTGCTAAGTTATCAGGGTCATGAAGAAATGTCTGCTAATATATGATAACCACTTTGTAAAGATATTTCATCCAAGGAATACCCCACAACAAGATGCTCCGTAAAACATTCCATGCACACATTAACAGAGAATTCTATAATTCTGTTTAAATCCAGTCGTAGAAAATGAACCTCAACAAATTCCATCTGACCGATGCAAGCATGGAAAAATGGCATTAAATGATGATGGTGGTGGTGGTGGTGGTGGTGGTGGTGGTGGAGGCAAGGAGAAGGGATGATGATGAGGGGGTGGTGATGATGATGATGATGACGATGAGGAGGTGGAGGAGGAGAGGATGATGATGAGGAGGAGGAGGGGATGATGATGATGATGAGAAAGAGGAGGGGAGAAGGAGGAGGAGAAGTGGTGATGATGATGACGATGAGGAGGTGGAGGAGGAGGAGGAGAGGATGATGATGAGGGGAAGGAGGGGATGATGATGATGATGAGAAAGAGGAGGGGAGGAGAAGGAGAGGTGGTGATGATGATGACGATGAGGAGGTGGAGGAGGAAGAGAGGATGATGATGAGGGGGAGGGGATGATGATGATGATGATGAGAAAGAGGAGGTGGAGAATGGGGAGGAGGAGGAGAGGATGATGATGATGGGGGAGGGGATGATGATGATGATGATGAAAAAGAGGAGAGGGGAGGAGGAGGAGGAAGAAGTGCAGGAGGATGTTTGTTGTTATGTAAACTTCCTGTACAAGAACAGGGAAGCAAGATGTCTACGTATAGGTATGTTTTTGAGTGCAAATATGCGAATGTTTATGAATGTATATATATATATATATATGTGTGTGTGTGTGTGTGTGTGTGTGTGTGTGTGTGCGAGCATATAAACTTGTTGTTCAATAAGCATGTGCATATTAATGTTCTATTAGTGTGTGCAGCATGCATGCATATCTGTGCGCATGCACGAGGATTTGGGCATATCATATGTATGTGTGTGTATATTAATTTAGTTGAAACCAAGCCCGTTGCAAAGCTAACAGCTGTAATTGGTTGGAATTCATAGTCAATGTCTATTTGATAGACATTCAATGCATTTTTTTTATTAGCTGACCTTGTCTTCTTTATGTGGTTATTTGATATACTAGAAATAGCAGCAAAAATTCCTGAAATCTAACCCTAATATCTTAACAAAAAAAAAAACGAAAATGGACATATTGAGTAATATGGTCCTAGGTATACAAACAGTGGAGGCACGTGGCTTAGTGGTTAGGGTGTCAGCATCATGATCGTAAGATTGTGGTTTCGATTCCTGGACCGGGTGACGCGTTGTGTTCTTGAGCAAAACACTTCATTTCACGTTGCTCCAGTCCACTCAGCTGGCAAAAATGAGTAACACTGCGATGGACTGGCATCCCGTCCAGCTGGGGAACACATATGCCATAGAAACCGGGAAACCGGGCCCATGAGCCTGGCTAGGCTTTAAAAGGGCGCATTTATTATTTTTTTTAGCAGGGTTGTCATATATGGAATACCTTTGATCATAGGTCTGCTTGAACAGGTTTGGCTTGGGCTAATTTAGCACCACAAAAACATCAACACTGCAATCTTGAGCCTACAGTAGCTCTCAATTTTTTTGGACTTCATGGTATACTGGAAATAAATTTTTTTTTAAAATGGCTGGTTCATTTTTCAAGGGAAGTTATGAAGGAAAAGTGTCCGATCTTGTATCTTTTACTTGTTTCAGTTATTAGACTGCGACCAGGCTGGGGCACTGCCTTGAAAAATAAGGCAGCGAGCTGGCAGAAATGTTAGCACACCTGGCGAAATGCGTAGCTGTATTTCGTCTGCCGTTACGTTCTGAGTTCAAATTCCGCCAAGGTCGACTTTGCCTTTCATCCTTTCGGGGTCAATAAATTAAGTACCAGTAACACACTGGAGTCGATGTAATCGACTTAATCCGTGTGTCTGTCCTTGTTTGTCCCTTCTGTGTTTAGCCCCTTGTGGGTAGTAAAGAAACAGAATATTTAGTCAACTGAATCGACCCCAGTACTTATTTTTTGTTAAGCCAGGTACTTATTCTATTGGTCTCTATTGCTGAACTGCTAAGTCATAGAAATGCAAAACCACCAACACTGGTTGTCAAGCTGTGGTGGGGGACAAATACAGACACAAAGGCACATACACATAGATATATACAATGGGATTCTATCAGTTTTCATCCACCAAATCCGCTCACAAGGGCTATAGAAGACACTTGCCCAAGGTGGCATACGGTGGAACTGAACCCAGAACCCTGAGGTTGGGAAGCAACTTTCTTACTACACAGTCATGCCTTTCAAAAAAAAAAATATATACTCTTTTTTTTTTACTTGTTTCAGTCATTTGACTGTGGCCATGCTGGAGCACCGCCTTTAGTCAAGCAAATCGACCCCAGGACTTATTCTTTGTAAGCCTAGTACTTATTCTATCGGTCTCTTTGGCCGAACCGCTAAGTTACGGGGACGTAAACACACCAGCATCGGTTGTCAAGCGATGTTGGGGGGGGGGGGGACAAACACAGATACACAAACACATATACACACACACACATACACATACATATATATATACATATATACGACGGGCTTCTTTCAGTTTCCGTCTACCAAATCCACTCACAAGGCTTTGGTCGGCCCGAGGCTATAGTAGAATACACTTGCCCAAGGTGCCACGCAGTGGGACTGAACCCGGAACCATGTGGTTCGTAAGCAAGCTACTTACCACACAGCCACTCCTATGCCTATATAGTAATAAAATAGATAAAAATAATGTTTATATTATTACTCATACATGTGTATGAAAAAAATTATGAGCCTAATGCATTTTCAAAGATACTCATGCATTAGTATAAGTTTTTTGAAAGCTTTTAATTATATTTTCCAAAATCTGTGGTGAACTTAGATAACCCTTGTATAACCTCAGTGCATTGTGATACACCATTTGGGATCTACTGCATTCTACACTGCCACTGAATTGGTAAATAAGCAAAAAATCAAAACAAAACAGCTGCTAAATCTAATCTATGGTCTTAACCCCAGGATATCAATCATCTGGAAGCCATTCAGTGACGTGCAACCAAAAGAATACCCTCCATCAGGCATTTGCCATATTCTGAACGCCTTACTTCCCTGGGCATGGACACATTGAAACTCCAACGTCTGGCAGCTGACTTGGCAGACACCCATAAAATTATCAACCATCTTACAAAACAATAACTCTGAGCACCTTTTCAAACTCCACCCGTCTAACACCCGTGGACATATTTACAAAGTAAGAAAACAGCACAGCTCCCATGACTTTAGGAAACATTTTTCCATGCTGAGAGTTGCTGAAGCATGGAACAAACTGCCGGCATCAGTTGTTAGTTGTTGGAGCACTGCATCCTTCAAAACTTCCATGATTTCTGAGATTCGCCAACACTACACCTGATTTTCTCCCCTCCAACACACACAAGCATGTATCTGACTCATGCATTGTTCGCTTTCCAGACATTTGTACACTAGTGCATGTGCTTTATATGCACTGTCTGACAAGTTGTGGTGCACCTGAGCACTGTATACAATAATTTCATTATTATATTTTAAATTGTGTTAGATATCACCTTGATCACCTTGACCGACCAGTCCGTCGGGCGTCAATTTGTCACCGCTGGTCACAGCACGCTGTCCACTCCTCTCTGGATCACGCCTTTCTCATTCTTGTGATCCCAATTGTCCTCCTAAAATCGTAACTCCACCGTCGTGGAGGCCTTCCGGGTAGTCGTTTCCGCTCACGCGGGTACCACTCGACAACTGCGCGGGTCCACCGATTATCGGCGAGCCAGGCGACGTGTCCAGCCCATCTAAACTCCTGTGTTAGATATAATGTATACTATTTATATTTGTTGGACTTGTGTCCTCATCTTGATTGATGCTTTTCACTACATTTTGGCTGTTGTATGCCCCAGCCTGCTTCTGGTGGATTGTGTTGTATCAGAATTTCCAACCTAACCCATTAACCCTTTCATTACCAACCCGGCTGAAACCGGCTCTGGCTCTGAGTACAAATGTCTTGTTTCCATAAGTTTTGAATAAAAATCTTCCACCAAACCTTAGTCACAATTTATGTTCCTAATACTAGCTGAGTGATAGCTAAATTATTTTACCAAATTCTTTGCTATACTTCAAGTAATTGAAAAAAACACAGAGCATCTCAAAATAAATACAGTAACGAAAGGGTTAAACAAAATGGCAGTCAAATCTTCCCAACAAAATTATGACAACTGAAATCACTTGTTTCATGTCCTAAACTTTACAACCAAACAGCTAACACAGACAAAATGATCACAATGACAGAAACTGACCCAAGTGGCAATGCTTAGAACCAGAAAACTACACTTAACCCTTTTGTTACCAACCCAGCTAAAACCGGCTCTGGCTCTGAGTACAAATGTCTTGTTTTCATAAGTTTTGAATTAAAATCTTCCATCAAACCTTAGTCACAATTTATGTTCTTAACACTAGCTTAATGATAACTAAGTTATTTTACAGAATTCTTTGTTATATTTAAAATTAATTGAAAGAAATACAGAGAATCTCAAAATAAATACAGTAACTTATTTCTTTACTACCCACAAGGGGCTAAACACAGAGGGGACAAACAAGGACAGACACATGGATTAAGTCGATTATATCGACACCAGTGCGTAACTGGTACTTATTTACGCACTGGGGTCGATATAATCGACTTAAACCGTGTGTCTGTCCTTATATTTAAAATTAATTGAAAGAAAAAATGTTGTAGGATGGTCAATGATTGGAACGTTTTTGATCATATAACTTCTTGAATGGGTCCGACTTAGGAACAAAATAACAATAGCAACAACAATCACAACAACAACAACAACAACAACAACAACAATAGCAACGCTTACAATATAATATTCCATCCTAAATCTGCAGCTAAGTAGGCCACTGGTGCACAACAATGTACACACCAACAAACTGTTAACTTAACCATGTGACATGCTGTACAAGGTCACATGGTACTGGTGGCAGCAGGTGGCCATTGACATGACCATAAATGAATATTCTACTATAATATAAATTTGTCTTCACACTACTGTATCAGAAACTTGTTTCACATATTTCAAAAGCTGTCTGACTCCACACCATACTTTTCTTTGTCACTGCTTTATATATTTATTTACTCTTTTACTCTTTTACTTGTTTCATTCATTTGACTGTGGCCATGCTGGAGCACCACCTTTTTAGTCGAGTAAATCGACCCCCAGGACTTATTCTTTGTAAGCCTAGTACTTATTTATCGGTCTCTTTTGCTAGAAAAATACACAGAAAAATACGCAGTTCAATACCTTGAAAGCTGATATGCAAAAATATGCATTGTTTTTATACTCTTTTACTCTTTACTCTTTTACTTGTTTCAGTCATTTGACTGCGGCCATGCTGGAGCACCGCCTTGAATTGAGCAACTTGACCCCAGGACTTATTCTTTTTGTAAGCCCAGTACTTATTCTATCGGACTCTTTTGCCGAACCGCTAAGTGACGGGGACGTAAGCACACCAGCATCGGTTGTCAAGCGGTTCCTTGTGTTTTGAGCTCAAATCTTGCAGACTTCCTCTGTACCTTTAACCCCTTACTCGGCAGAAACGAATATATGCGTTTTGACCTAAATCGTTTTTTTCTATCTCTGGCAAGTTAACTCGTCAAAAGATAGACTCGCCAAAATCGACAATTAAAAAATAAGTCTGAAAAAATACATTTATTTTCAAAATAATTGTTGGGTAAGGGGTTAATTTCACAAGCAGGCTGGAACCCTCGTCGTGGTAACTAATGAAGTGCCAGTTGTCCTTCAACGAACCAGCTGATTTGTCATCCTCCCTTCATTGCCATTTCTTGACCTCATCAATGACCTGCCCTCATTGCACCAAGCCTCTCTCATCTTCAATCTCTGTTATTTACATTTATATTCTGTGAAGTTTGCGTGGGTGTGTGTGTGAGTGACCTTGTGAGTGTATGTACATGTAGGATAATGAATGTGTGAGGGGCGTTGATGAACGGCAGACTGAATGTATACTCTTACTCTTTACTCTTTTACTTTGTTTCAGTCATTTGACTGCGGCCATGCTGGAGCACCGCCTTTAGTCGAGCAAATCGACCCTGGGACTTATTCTTTGTAAGCCCAGTAACTTATTCTATCGGTCTCTTTTGCGGAACCGCTAAGTGACGGGGACGTAAACACACCAGCATCGGTTGTCAAGCAATGCTAGGGGGACAGACACAGACACACAAACACATACACACACATGCATATATATATATACATATATACGACGGGCTTCTTTCAGTTTCCGTCTACCAAATCCACTCACAAGGCATTGGTCGGCCCTAGGCTATAGCAGAAGACACTAGCCCAAGGTGCCACGCAGTGGGACTGAACCCGGAATCATGTGGTTGGTTAGCAAGCTACTTTCCACTCCTGCACCTATATAATATATTATATATATATATATATACATATATACGACGGGCTTCTTTCAGTTTCGTCTACCAAATCCACTCACAAGCATGGTCGGCCCTAGGATATAGCAGAAGACACTTGCCCAAGATGCCACGCAGTGGGACTGAACCCGGAATCATGTGGTTGGTTAGCAAGCTACTTTCCACTCCTGCACCTATATATATATATATACATATATACGACGGGCTTCTTTCAGTTTCCATCTACCAAATCCACTCACAAGGCATTGGTCGGCCCTAGGCTATAGCAGAAGACACTAGCCCAAGATGCCACGCAGTGGGACTAAACCCGGAACCATGTGGTTGGTTAGCAAGCTACTTTCCACTCCTGCACCTATATATATATATATACATATATACGACGGGCTTCTTTCAGTTTCCGTCTACCAAATCCACTCACAAGGCATTGGTCGGCCCTAGGCTATAGCAGAAGACACTTGCCCAAGATGCCACGCAGTGGGACTGAACCCGGAATCATGTGGTTGGTTAGCAAGCTACTTTCCACTCCTGCACCTATATATATATATATATATATATACATATATACGACGGGCTTCTTTCAGTTTCCGTCTACCAAATCCACTCACAAGGCATTGGTCGGCCCTAGGCTATAGCAGAAGACACTTGCCCAAGATGCCACGCAGTGGGACTGAACCCGGAACCATGTGGTTGGTTAGCAAGCTACTTACCACACAGCCACTCCTGCGCCATCCCAACATTTTTTTTTTTTAATCTTTGCAAATCTTTCTTAGTCAATCGCTCATCTTCTGCTACAATGCCATATTGAGCAATATACACATGCATCATATTATTAACGCTTGAGAGAAACCAGCTATTGAAGATGACAGCCACTTTACGGTCGAAGGCTTTATTAAATATATGAAAATAAGGGAGCAGGGGTAGTCAGTGGGATGGTAAATGGGGATACAGACCAGTTACTCATGTAATCAATAAGGCAGTTGAGAAAAGTCTCATGTCCAGTCATTGACGTAGCAGTGGCAAAGCGTGATCTGTACAGGGCAGCTATTTTATATGTGTGCATGCATGTTTGTGTGTGTTTGTGTGTGTGTGTGTGTGTGTGTATGTTTGTGTGTGTGTGTGCGTGTATGTGTGTGTGTGTGTGTGTTTGTGTGTGTGTGTGCGTGTATGTGTGTGTTTCTGTGTGTGTTTGTGTGTATGTGTGTGCATGTATGTGTGTGTGTGTTTGTGTGTGTGTGTGTGTGTTTGTGTGTGTGTGTGTGTTTGAGTGTGTTTGAGTGTGTGTGTGTGTGTGTGTGTGTGTGTGTGTGTGTGTGTGTGTGTGTGCTTCCTGTAGTCGAAAGACTTACATTTAAGAAAGCAGGATGGGAGGCCAATTTAGCTACCACACAAAATGACTAAAACCTATGTTACATCACTGAAGTGGAGCCATAGTGTAGCAGGTTCTAAAGTCGTGGGGAGTAGGCTCGTAAAAAAAAAAAAGACACGGTAACAGGCGCAGGAGTGGCTGTGTGGCTATAGCACTGAGGTGTAGCAGTATCATCATCAACTGGTTCAAGGTAAAAAAAAGGGAGATTCCCTAGAGATAAACAACCACCGAGGTATCAAATGAATGGATCAGGTTACAAAAGAGTTTATAGCACAAAAGAGGTTAAGGAAAAGGAATTAGCTTAAATGACATGCAATTCAAGGTTGTGTCAAACATCATCATCATCATCACCATCATCATCGCCGTTGTCATTGTTATCATCATCATCATCACCATTATCATCGTCATTGTCATTGTTGTCGTCATCATCATCATCATTATCATCATCATCATCACCATCATCATCGCCGTTGTCATTGTTATCATCATCATCATCATTATCATCGTCATTGTCATTGTTGTCGTCATCATCATCATCATTATCATCATCATCATCACCATCATCATCGCCGTTGTCATTGTTATCATCATCATCATCACCATTATCATCGTCATTGTCATTGTTGTCGTCATCATCATCATCATTATCATCATCATCATCACCATCATCATCGCCGTTGTCATTGTTATCATCATCATCATCACCATTATCATCGTCATTGTCATTGTTGTCGTCATCATCATCATCATTATCATCATCATCATCACCATCATCATCGCCGTTGTCATTGTTATCATCATCATCATCACCATTATCATCGTCATTGTCATTGTTGTTGTCGTCATCATCATCATCATCATCATCACCATTATCATCGTCATTGTCATTGTTGTTGTCGTCATCATCATCATCATCATCATCACCATTATCATCGTCATTGTCATTGTTGTTGTCGTCATCATCATCATCATCACCATTATCATCGTCATTGTCATTGTTGTCATTGTCGTCATCATCATCATCATCATCATCATCACCACTATTATCGTCGTTGTCGTCGTCATCATCATCATCATCACCATTATCATCGTTGTTGTCATTGTCGTCGTCATCGTCATCATCATCATCATCATCATCATCAACATATTTGTACACCAATCCAAATGATAGAAATCCAATAGTGGCAGTGTAATGTTTCAATTCAGTCCCCAAAATGTTTCCACGCTCGTTTTGTTTTGGCGATGAAGGTTTTTCAGAAGGATGTGCGTAAAAAACATTTTTCATTGAACCCCTAAAAAAATTTTCATGAGGTGCACCTGCAATCTCTGCACCCAAACCCACTGTTCTCGAACCTATGTCTCATAGCTCGAACCTGTTGAAAACTCTGAGTTCCCTTGATGTAGGCCTTCCCCTTCCTTTGCATACTCTTTGTTCAGCAACCTCTTCTAGTAACACTTCCACACCTCTTTCTTCTCAGAGTCTGTAAAGACGTGTGTGTTATTGTTATTCTTAAACACTTTCTCTCGACAATGTCTTCGTGTTCACTGACACATTGCTTTACAATCCAGAATATTTCAAACCTTTGGCTCTCATAATGCAAAAATATTGGCAAGTCTTTTGTCCTCAGTTTCTCTGCTTGCTATGGGTATGTGTACGTGTGTAGGCGAGCTGGCAGAAACGTTAGCACACCGGGCGAAATGCTTTGCGGTATTTCGTCTGCCGTTACGTTCTGAGTTCAAATTCCACCGAGGTCGACTTTGCCATTCATCCTTTCGGGATCGATAAATTAAGTACCAGTTACACACTGGGGTCGTTGTAATCGACTGGTCCCCTCCCCCAAAATTTCCGATCTTGTGCCTAGAGTAGAAAAGGATATTTTTTGAACCAGGAAGATGGCAAACGGCCAGAAACGTTAGCGGTATTTCGTCTACTGCTACGTTCTGAGTTCAAATTCCGTCGAGGTCGACTTTGCCTTTCATCCTTTCGGGGTCGATTAAATAAGTACCAGTTACGCCATGGGGTCGATGTAATTGACTTAATACCTATGTCTGCCCTTGCTTGTCCTCTCTGTGTTTAGCCCCTTGTGGGTAGTAAAGAAATGTATGTGTGTATATGTATGTGTGTATATGTATGTGTGTATATTTATTGTGTGTGTGTGTGTGCGTGTGTACTGAAGCGTTAAACTTATACCATATTTGTAAAAACTTTGTACTTCCTGTGTCGGTATTCTTTGTTTATCGTCTTTACATTTCACCTACATACGTATGGTGTGTGTGTGTGAGTGTGTGTGTGTTGTGTGTGTATGCGTTTATTTGTCTATCTATCTATTTATCTATCTTTCTTTTTTACTTTCTTTCTTTCTATCTGTCTGCCTATCTATATCATCATCATCATCATCGTCATCATCATCATCATCATCATCATCATCATCACATTTAGCATCTGTTTTCGTTGCTGGAATATACACACTCACATATATATATATATCTGTGTATATATGTTGTGTATGTGTGCATGTGTGTATATATATATATATACGTACGTGCATAGCCATACATATACAGATATATATCTGTATGTATATATGTGCATACAGATATATCTATAGCATATACATACATTCATATATATATATATATGTGTGGGTGTGTGTGTGTGTGTTTGTTTGTGTGTGCATATGTATGTATGTATATATATATATATATATATATATATATATATATATATATATATAATTATATATTATATCTAATATATATAATATATACATACATACATATGCACACACAAACAAACACACACACACACACATATATATATATATATATGTATGTATGTATATGCATAGATATATCTGTATGCACATATATACATACAGATATATATCTGTATATGTATGGCTATGCACGTACGTACACACACACACACATTACTTCTTTTGCTGATTCAATGCCGAACGCTGTCTTCTAATTAAACTTACTAAATTAACGCTCTGACACACATGCTGATGTCCCACCTACCTCTTCCACCTCTGACTCCAAGTTTGCCAAAATTCTGCATCAGTCACTCTGATGTCTCTATAAAGCAAACACTCCTGCTGATAAAGCCTCTGTGTTTCACAACAACCTGCTCTGCTCTCAACCTTGTACTGCATTGCACACACAAAATACACTCCCGTAAGCTATCCACCCCCTTCTCTTATCATACCATACCATCATGTACGCAGCTATCCCAGAGCAAATATTTTTCTGATAGCTCTCACCCAATGGTTCGTAACTGTGGTTCATATGGCCCTTGGGAGTCCATATAAAATTTCCGTTAAAATTTATGTGCAAGAAAGTGGTTATACCTCTTGCAGGTGTGGCTGTGTGGTAAGAAGTTAGCTTTCCAGCCACAATGGTTCTGGGTTCAGTCCCACTGCGTGGCACCTTGGTCAAATGTCTCCTGTTGTAGTCTCAGGCTGACCAAAGCCTTGTGAATGGATTTGGTAAACTGAAACTGAAGAGAAACCTGTCATATATATATATATATATATATATATATATATATATAGTTAATCGCAAACATGAAAACACAAGAGAAAACACAACAACGCGAGGACGCGGAACAAATATAGTATTATTGGACGCTCGGGAAGGAAGGAAAGGAGGGTTTAACGTTTTGAGCGGAGCTCTTCGTCGGAAACACAGGAGAAGTAAAGATCCAGAGAAGGGAAGACAGAGGGGAAAAAATGCCAACGGTACACACGCGGTCACATATATATATATATTACTATCATACATATATATATATATATATATATATATACACACACCACACATATATATATATATATATACATATATATATATATATATATATATTATATATATATATATATATATATTATATATATACATATATATATATATCATATATATATATATATATATATATATATATATATATCAATATATATATTGATATATATATATAACTATATATATATATATATATATATAATTATATATATAATATATATCTATATTATATATATATTATATAATATACACATATACATACATAAATATTTATTGTGTGTGTGTCTGTCTGTCTGTGTTTGTTTTCTTGCTATCACTTGACAACTGACGGTGGTGTGTTTATGTCCTGGTAACTTAGCAGCTCAGCAAAAGACACTATATGTATGCCTGCATACATATATACGCACATACATATATACACACATATGTACATACATACTTCTGCACATACATACACACATGCATGCATACATATATACATGCATACATGTATACATACATACATACATACATACATACATGCATGCATGCATACTAACATACATTCAGACACACATGTATACATGCATACATGCATGCATGCATACCTACATACATATATACATACATACATACATGCATGCATACATACATGCATACATACATACATGCATACATATATGCATATATGCATACATACACACATACATACACACATGCATACACACCATACACCTCTCAACCTATTACTCTTCTATTCTGATTCTTTCTCTCCTCTCCACTACCAAACCCTTTCTTTTCTTTTCCCAGTATGATGATACTCTAGTCTTGCCATTTCTAAGAGTTGAGCCACATAAAAAATATAAACACATTTTATACACCATAAAGCAGTCGGAAGGGCATTAAAACTACATAAAAACTGAAATATTTTAGCACAGTGTTCTCCTGAGACCCTGTCAAACTGACCAATGAACCAACCTATGCTATCATCATCATCATTGAAGTTATGGCTTTAAAGCTGCCCACAGTTACCTCACTTCAGTATTTCCCATTGATGAAGGCTAAAGAGCCTGGGAATCTGATAGAGGGCAGCACTGGGCAGGTACAGTGTTTTTACACCTTTTACCATAAAAGAGAATTTTTCTCAACAGTAACTGTAGTAAATTTGCCTTTAAAAGTTGAAATATATCACAAAAATATTCATCCAACTGGCGCAGGAGTGGCTGTGTGGTAAGTAGCTTGCTAACCAGCCACATGGTTCCGGGTTCAGTCCCACTGCGTGGCATCTTGGGCAAGTGTCTTTTGCTATAGCCTCAGGCCAACCAAAGCCTTGTGAGTGGATTTGGTAGACAGAAACTGAAAGAAGCCTGTCGTATATATGTATATACATATATATGTGTGTGTATGTGTTTGTGTGTCTGTGTTTGTCCCCTTAGCATTGCTTGACAACCGATGCTGGTGTGTTTATGTCCCCGTAACCTAGTGGTTCGGCAAAAGAGACCGATAGAATAAGTACTGGACTTACAAAGAATAAGTCCCGGTGTCGATTTGCACGACTAAAAGGCGGTGCTCCAGCATGACCACAGTCAAATGACTGAAACAAGTAAAAGAAAAGTAAAAGATAAAAGAAATGATCAACAGGGATCTTTATCCTTTGTGTGTGTGTATCATTATCATCAGCACCGTTTAACATTCACTTTCCATGCTGACACATACATATTCAGCAGTATCAGTACCAAGCAGTGATTAGGCATACGTGAACTTTAGACTAGTTGAAATGTGGGTGGTCTAGTAGCGCAATTATTGTAACTAAACTAAAGTCCACTTATGTATGGTGATGATGATGATGATACATGCATATGGACACACACACACACACATGTTTAACAACAGTTTGAATCAGTTCCATATGACTTAGAGTTTCATGGGAACACAGAAGACGCCCGTCTCATCAGATATTAGAAGACTCTTCTAAAATCTGATGAGATGGGCATACTGTATACGTCCATGAAACTCTGGAGCTGAGTCAAACTGTAATTAAAAACAAGTGTAGCTCCTACCAAATGGTGTTGGGTGCCATTTTCTTTCATTTGTCCAATTGTATATGTGTGTGTGTGTGTGTGTGTGTATGCGTGTGTGTGTGTGTGTGTTATTATCCAAAGTGTAGAGTATTATATATCCATCATGACTGATCTTATCAGTTGGTTTTGCACCACCTCTGATGAGTGTTGGGTTACATAATCAGATAGTTACCTAACACTCCATTGAATCCGTAACACGAAACTGATTAGTAACATTGGCCATAATATATATTCAATACTATAAACTTTGGATAATATACACTCTCTATTGACAGATATACAAGTGCATTTTTTCCTGACTAATGCACTCTTAGATAACTTACACACACACACATACATAAGTGGACTTTAGTTTAGTTACAATATTTTTGTGATATATTTCAACTTTTAAAGGCAAATTTACTACAGTTACTGTTGAGAAAAATTCTCTTTTATGGTAAAAGGTGTAAAAACACTGTATCGGCCCAGTGTTGCCCTCTATCAGGTTCCCAGGCTCTTTAGCCTTCCTCAATGGGAAATACTGAAGTGAGGTAACTGTGAGCAGCTTTAAAGCCATAACTTCGACTAAAAGCAGTCAACAACTTTGGCTGAGTTGCGCTACTAGACCACCCACATTTCAACTAGTCTAAAGTTCACTTATGCCTAATCAGTGCTTGGTACTGATACTGTTGGATATGTATGTGTCAGCATAGAAGGTGGATGTTAAACACACACACATACACAAAGGATAAAGATCCCCATTGATCATGAATGACCATGGCATTATTGCACCTAGAAAGTTACCCTCTGAGGCATAAGTCCAGGAAAGGTTGTTTGTGGAAGACCAGCAGTTGCCGATGGATACCAGCCTCCCATCTCCATGCCACCGATGTTGTCCAAGAGAAAGGCAAAGGCTGATACAGCTTGGCACCAGTGGTATTACATCTCATTTCTACTGCTGAGTGACCACCTGGAGCAACATAAAATAAAGTGTCTTGCTCAAGAACACAACACAACCTGGTCCGGGAATGGAACTTGTTATCTCATGTTTGTGAGCAAAATGCTCTAACCACTGAGCCATGCACTTTCACTATATATATATATATATATATATATATATATATTATATATAAATATATACTGGGTTGTCTGGAAAGTTCCTGCCGATTTATAGTAGCTTACCTTTCAGCTTATTTTAGAACATGGTTGAGTCCATAAAATAGGATTTGACTACACCTCCATTTAGAGCACAGTTTAAGCTATCTTTTCATGGAAGAAGGTTTATGTTCCTATAACCTGTGTTAATTCTGTAACCCTTTAAAATAGAAGATAAAAAAGTTCATATTTGGTACTTAATGCTTTGGGAACTGGACAAAAATTGCTGCAGCTCAGCTGGGATATGTTACCCCACCCTCCATATTTACCAGATATTACTCCTATGGATTTCCACTTATTCAGGTCTCTGCAGAATAGTCTTAAGGGTAAAAATTTCAATTCCTTGGATGACATAAAAAGATACCTTGATGTATTCTTTGCCATGAAACCACCTCAATTCTGGGAAGAGGGTATTTTCGAATTAAAGGAAAGATGGAGATGCATTGTGCAACAAAATGGTTCATATCTGGTTGATTAAAAATGTAATGGCAAGTATTTATTGACCTTTTCCTTTCCTTTAAAAATCAGCACAAACTTCCCGGACAACCCAATATATATATATTTATATATATGTATATACCATGGGATGTAGCCAGTCCACTTATGCATACCTTCCCTTGGGACACAAAACTCTACTTGTGAAGACCTGTTGAAGCAAGTGAGAATCAGAATTGAAATCGATCAATGGAAATTGCAGGTGAGATACCAGTGCTGGTGGAACGTAAGAGAACCATCCGAACGTGGCTGTTGCCAGCGTCGCCCCGACTGGCCTCGTGCCGGTGGCACATAAAAAGCACCATCCATTTGTGGCCGTTGCCAGCGTCGTCTGGCCTCCGT
>NW_021835688.1:0-12500 GCF_006345805.1 Octopus sinensis
AGTAGAAGCAAGAGGAGAAGCAGAGAGGAGCGCGTGTAACACATGTTCATTCACTGCTTAGCAATTGTAAGCCAAGACCGAGACACAACCGTCGTGTTTAGTTAGAAATGTACTCGCGAATAATACTACTAATACTACTACTGCCGATGTATATACATACGAACGTATACAATATGCACGCACGCAGGCACGCAAGACACACACAGAGAATATACGCATATGCTCATCCGCACACGTATGTGATAAAAAGACGAGTTGATATATGATATTTACTAAAGCGTAGATGTTGAATAATGAATAATGAATAATGAATAATGAATAATGCAGGCAATTGTGAAACAAAGACATGCCAAGATGGAGACGTGAAAGGAATCTTGGTTGTGCGATTAACGCCTCTAGAGATTTCGAGAGAGGGACGCGAACATCTAATGGACATGTAAAAATAATAACGTTAATGCGAAAGCAAGATGTATACATGTTTGTAGGAGTTTAAGACAGCGTGTGTGTGGATATATGTGTATTCGTTTCTCTGTGTGTATATGTGTGTTTGTCAATGTGTGTGTGTGTGTGTGTGTGTGTGTGTGTGTGTGTGTGTGTGTGTGTGTGTGTGTGTATGTGTGTAAAAATTTAACAAATTATTTTTTTCTGTCACCTCTAACATGCCCGTTATCTTTTTTGTGCATTATTGCTTTCAGCACATTTCTATTCCACTTCAAGCATTTGCCTGTCTGCTTGCATACGTGTGCATGTGTGTTGTGTATGTGTGTGTGTATGTGTGTGTGTGAGTGTATATGGTAGAGAGAGAGAGAGGGAGAGAGAAGGAGTGTGTTTGCTAGAGGGTAAACATTTAAGAAAAAATTCTTTTCACACAAAAACATATGCATATGTGCGTATATACATATACGTGTGTGTGTGTGTGTGTATACAAATAATAGAATTGGTGTATGAATCTATGTATGTATGTATGTATATATATATATATATAATGCTTATACATATATAGATAGATAGAGATAGATAGATAGATAGATAGATAGATAGATAGATAGATAGATAGATAGACAGATAAATGGATAGATAGATAGATAGATAGATAGATAGATAGATAGATAGATATACGTATATATACACACACACACATATATGTATATACATATATACACACACATACACATACATAAACATATATACACATATATACATATACATATAAACACACACACATGCACAATTATGTATGTGTGTGTGTGCGTGTACGACATTCACATTCAAATGCTTTTGGCTTTCGTTATATTTTCTCTCTCCCATAACGTGATCTCCTGGGAGTTGAATTCTTTTTCTTTAAGTCGTATGGCTCTCCCTTTGCACATTTCCAACATCACCATTTTGTCATTCTTGTCTGTCACTCGTGTTTGCATTATTTAGTTTTATACATTCTCTCTGCACTTCTTTACACACTTGTGCATATGTGCTTAGTGTCAATATATAAAGGTATACCAATACGTCTGTATATGTGAGTGTCAGAGAGAGTGTGTGTGTTAGAAGGACTATTACTTTCTTATGCATATGTCGTTCGTAATGGCCTTCTACAACCGTAATGGCCGTTTACAACCACATTCCCAAACATGTTAGGTTGGTAGCCTTTCCACCTTTTTGTTTGTTCCTTCTCAAGCCATGCCTGACTCATAAGGGCCGGTTTCCCAGTTTCCTTGGCATATAGGTTCTCCACCTGGACGGGACACCGGTCCGTCGCAGGTGAGCTGCAAGATGCAGGAGGAAAGACTGAGAGAAAGTTGTGGCGAAAGAGTCAGCAGAAGTTCACCATTACCTTTCGCCGGAGCCGCGTGGAGCTTAGGTGTTTCGCTCATAAACACACACATCGCTCGGTCTGAGATTCGAACCCGCGATCCGTCGACCGCGAGTCCGCTACTCTAACCATTAGGCCATGTGCCTTTCCACCTTGGCTCACTGTTGCTGAACAGTAAATGGGTATTGTTATATTTGCTCTCTTACGTGTTTCAGTCTTTGGACTGCGGTCATACTGGAGCATTGCCTTGCAGGATTTTAGTCGAACAAATTTTGTTTTGTTTTTTAAGTCTGTTGGATCAACTGGAACCCGTCACGCAATCGCTGGGGGTGCTAGTGCCATATACGTGGTCCGATCAATAAGTATCAGGATTGTTGCCATAGTAACGAAGCTAAAGCACGCAGAATAAAGCCGCTTGGCATGGATTAACCTGCAACAATGGTGTGCATGCACACTAAGTATTCGTATTCTAGCTCCCTTCCGCTGTTTACAACAGTGATTGGAAGTAAGGTGTGTAGTGTATGATCATCGCATTGACCCTGACAGACAAAGTTGAGCAGAGAATCTGCATATAAAATTTTGCCAAGAACTTGGTGATACCTACTCAGAGGCATATGCAAAGTTTTCAAAACGTTTTCATCGTTCTTGACACAATGAAGGAGGTCTTATGCTACTGAAATCCGAGTGTCTTCTTGATCAGATGAAAGCGGTTTTGGCAAAAACTTAGCAGATACGCGTTTCATATTCGAATCTTCAGTGATAATGTCCTCAACTGAACCATAACTAAACTGCACATCTTTTGATAACTCAAAGATGGTGATTCGACGATTTCCTTAGACAGCTGCACGCACATCTTCGATGTTTTTTTCAGTTCTGCTGGTTGTAGGTCTTCCAGGACGTTCGTCTCTATCGAGATATTTTCGGTCATCTTGGAAACATCTGATTTACTTTTACACTTGTATTTGGCTCATATATACTCCTCTCCATACTCTTTCTGCAACACTGTGTGGGCCTCTGAGTAAGTATCGCCATGACAACTTTCTCTGTCACGGTTAATTTGACGATCACACGCTACACACCTTCTTTCCAAGAACTGCTGTAAGCAGCAGAAGTGAGCTAGAACGTTAAAACTTAGAGCGCATACACAGCAGAATTCAAGGTCAATTTTCGCCGAACTAGTACTTTCATGCATTAAATTATGCAATCTTCAGGTTCATGTAGTAGTGGTGACAGTCATGCTTCACAATTTTGACTCTCCTTATATATATATATATATTATATATATATTATATATATATAGGGAGAATTTACGAAAGAAGCAAAAGACGAAGACAGGTGCTGTACAAAAGAAACAGATGCATTAGTAAAACGCTCAGGAATAGAAAAAGTATTTTACGCTTCGAGCCTACGCTCTTCTACTGAAAGGGACACAGAAAAAACAAGGATATATATATATATATATAAATTGTATATATATATATTTATATATATAATTGTATGTATATATCGTTACTTTTCATTTAAAAAAAGCCTTCATTTTTTTATATACAATGTGCATTTTCTTCTTTTTTCTTTTTACTTTTCTCCTGTTTATACCATGTGTAGTCTCTTTTCTCTTTGAAACCTATTTCTATATATATATATGTGTGTGTGTGTGTGTGGTTTATCGTATATATATATACATACATATATATATTATACATATTATACATATTATATATATATACATATTTATATATATAATATGTATATATATATATATATATATGTTATGTATATATATTATATATATCTATATTATATCTATATATATATACTATTATATATATATAATACACTATAAAGGGTTAGGTTAATTCAAGTTTACGGATTAATTCAAATCAAAATATTTAAAATTAATTATTAATTTTTAATTATCTACATTCAGTGAAACGTAGCAGAGCGACGAGCGAGCTAGAGAGAGAGAGAGAGAGAGAGAGGAGAGGAAGAGAGAGAGAGAGAGAGAGAGAGACAGACAGACAGACAACAGAGACAGAGAGACAGAGACAGAGACAGAAGACAGACAGACAGACAAACAAAGAAGAAAACTGAGAGGGCGTGAGTGAGGGAGGGAGGGAAAGAGGGTGTGAGTGAACGAGTGGGGTAGGGCCCGCCGTGTACGCGCGTCGGTCCGAAAACTAGAGTGTGCAAGTGTTTGACAAAGAGTCTAATAGGAAAAACAAGTTGCTGAATGTACAGTAAATACGTGAATTAAGATCAGAGCGAGAAGAAATATCAACTTTATTAGTTTCCAGCCTATTCGCTCAGCAGGAACAAATTACAAAGATTAATGAGATATGTATTATGCGTTAATAGGCACAGACTCATACAGGCTGTTTCTACGTTTGTCTTAACCGCAGGAGCGTAGCTTCATTAAGTTTGAGTACGTGTGTGTGTGTGTGTACGTGTGTGTGTGTATGTATGTGTGTATATATATATATATATGCATACGTACACTTATATTCATATATTCAAATACATACAAACATATATATATATATATATATATATATATATATTATATATATATATTATAAACATACACATACATACCTACATAGAAACATATATATATTCATACGATATAGGTATATATTATATAGATATATATATATATATATCTGTGTGTGTGTGTGTGTTGTGTATACAGAGGCGCGTATAAATACCTATATATCTAGATATAATGCATATACCGATATATATATATATATATATATATATATATATATAGTATATAAGATATGTAATGTATACATGCATGTAGATATAAATACACATACAAGATAATATATATATATATTTTATATCCATATGTTTTTATTTAAAAACAATTACTACTTTTTCAAATTTAGGTGCATTTTCAACAACAAATTTGCCTATATATATATCTGTGTTTATGTATGTATGTATATATGTATGCATGTATATTTGTATGTATATACATACATACATACATACACTCACATTAAGCTAGGTTGAAATGTTCGCTGCTGTTAAAAAAACGCTTAATTACATGGTTTGTTTATAGGTGACTAACCCGGGCACATCATCAGGTGAGCTTAGCGAGAAAAGTTATAAGAAACTCAGCAGGGCAAAGAAAAACAGCAAAAATCCAACCATCTCTATCAGATAACCTAATGGTTCTTTAATAGAGTTCGTAGCTATCTGGCCATGACAACAAAGTAAACGAGCGCGCTGTAAGACCACTGACAGTGCGACAGACTCTTAGATATTATCACGCCGTCTGTTTCGTAGAGGGAAATTATCTTAATTCAAGTCTTGGCTTCTACTGGATCTTTCTGAGTAGCAATGGTTGGAGACGGAAAAAAGGCTGATATATAAATTGTGAGAGTTTGGTATTTGGGATTGTGTGAACAGCCAACTGACCTGGGTATTCTATTTTCGTAAATTTGCCATGGTCTTTCTGTTTCGAAATGAAAGTTACCCGACAAGGGAGGGATACTGAGTTTTATGCAAATATATATATATTATATGTATGTATGTAAGTATGTATGTATGTATGTATGTATGTATGTATGTATGTATGTATGATGTATGTATATGTATACACACACACACACACACACACACACACCACACACTATATATATATATATAATTAGAAGGTTTGGAGATGATGTACAGGTATTTTATATTAGAAGAAATGAGGTACTCGGAAATTCGGATGGTTTTATATTTACAGATATTTATTTGTATATCACATGTTTTTATACATCATATATCGTATATCATATATCATAAATTAGCACTTTCGTCCATTCTAGTGGAGTTTTCAAACATACGATACGGTATCAAAATATTCCCGAACTAATTATGGTTCATAAAAAATAACTTATTTACCAAACTTTTAACATAATCTCCTTCGAAATCGTCCTCTTGCACTGTAATAAACTGGTCCCTGGTCCCTGCGTTTCTTCTACCTTTGAAATCTGGCCTGAAAGTTGTTTTCCGTATGCGAGTCGAGAATCTTCTGCGATTCGCTCAGGATTTTGACAACCGTATCAAAATGGCGACTTTTGAGCTGCATTTTCATCTTGGGGAAGAGATGGAAGTCCGCAGGTGCTAAATCTGGCGTTCAGGGCAGGTACAGAAGCGAAGCCATATTATTTTTGGCGAGAAACTCACGAATGGGGAGAGTTCGGTGAAGAAACCAGTACTTTTCGCTCCCCAAATCAGGTTGTTTACGCCGGCCGTCCTCCCTAAAACGCCTCAAAACGTCGCAGTAGGACTCTCGATTGACAGTCTGGCCATGGTGGACGATTTCTAGATGCTTAATAGAAATTATGCATCTAGAAATCGTGGCAGGCCTTCTGGCTAGATTCTTCCAATTTTGAAGCGCTTATGCCATTCGAAATATTGAGTACGGCCATTGGCTTGTCGCCATAATCTGGTTCAATATCTCCGTAGCAGACTTCCCAAGATTAACACAAAATTTCATGTCGGCTCTTTTTTCAAACTTCCTGTCCATACCAAAATTGCAGACTACAGCATAAATGTGATCACAAAAACACAAATTTCAAAACATTGCGAATTAAACACTACTAGCTCTCACACGCATAATTCAAAGTTTGTACGAGTCCTTACCTCTTAGAATTCAAGGTGTAATTAATTATTGCCAAACGCGATCCTACCCCATATTAAAATAAATTTGTTTGAAATTTTAAGGTGTTTCCAATATTTTGTCCAACCCCTGTATGTATATATATATGTGAGGTATATTTGCCATCTCAATATGGCTAACCACTAAGAGTGGGTGTTACTGTAGCTTGTAGCCCCAGGAAGACATCTCCTCCAGCTGGCTACAAGCTACAGTAACACCCACTCTTAGTGGTTAGCTATATTGAGATGGCAAATATACCTCACATTGTCGTGCAGTTACTGTTTATACTTCGTTCAGAATATTTATTATTGCATATATTATATATAATATATATATATATATATATTTACGTATATACGCATATATCAGATCACTTACTGAGGCGCTGATCTGCTTGTTATTTGATATTCGCGAGTTTATATTTGCAAAACGCACTGATATCGTTTCACTTCATTTTCAAAAATGTCTCTGCTCTAATTGAAACTCGTTCAAAAATGAATTTGATATACGAATTTTATTTTATTTTTAATGACTTCTGTTTTTTTCCTTTTTGTTTTTTTTCTATTTGCATATTTTTTCTTCACTTTATGCTCTATGATATTCTAAATTGCTGAAATCTCACCGCAAATATTCTGAAGATTTATATGTGATTAAAGTAAAATTTGATTTAAGTTGGTAGTAACAGAAATTATTTTTTTAATTTCATTTTCATGTTTTTAGTATCTTCTGGAATTTGTTTATGTTATTTATAATCCCAAGGAACAATCTAGTACAATGTGAGTGTAGGTGTGTATTCGTATGTTTGGGTGAATATCTGAGTGTGTGTGTGTGTGTGTATTTGGGTAATGCAGTAATAGATATGTATTCATCCCATAAATAATGCAGTTTTTTATACTGCTTTTATTTTTCAAAATTTAGATAAACAAATTTCTTTTTTAATCAAAAATATATTCTCCTTCATTTTTTACACTGCTCTTCTTTCTATCTGGTAGAACCGCAAGGCCTCTCTGCCAAAATTCACCTGTCCGTGATGAAACATACTCCTTCGGTACTATTCTGAACACGTCTACATAATTCATATTTCTTCCATCAAAATGATTTTGAAGATTGTGGAATAAATGATAATCCGATGGGGCAATGTCTGGTGAATATGGTGGGCAGGGAATCGTTTTCCATTCAAACCGCACTAGCCTTTGGAATGTCATCCTCGCTGTATGTGGCCGAGCATTATCCTGATGGAAGAACACCTTTCGTCTTGAAACCAAAGATGGTCATTTTACTTCTAGCGTTGGTTTAAGCCGCTCAAAGCTGCTCGCAGTAGATCTCCTTTGTTATCGTTTGGTTTGGGTTTAAAAGTTCAAAGTGCATTAAACCTTTCATATCCCACCATAAAGATAACAGCACATTACGTGGGTGAAGAGCTTCTTTAGTCTGGGGTGCCGATGTTTTTCCTTTCCGTTCGGCGATTGGCATATTTATAGAGAACCCATTTCTCATCACCAGTGACTATTCGGTTTTAAAAAGGTTCATTCATGTCTCTTTTTGCCGAACCGCTACGTTACAGGGACGAAATTACGAATATTTGCGACTACCACCGAGATCTGCTCCCACGAGGATGTTGGGGGACAAATACAGACGTACATACACACACACACATATATATATATATATACATATATTTGACGGGCTTCCTTCAGTTTCCGTCTACTAAATCCACCCACAAGGCTTTGGTCGGCCCGAGTCTATAGTAGAAAACACTTGCCCCAGGTGCCACGCAATGGGACTGAAGGCAGGACCATGTGGCTTGTAAGCAAGCTACTTACCACACAGCCACTCCTATATATATATATATATATATATATATATAACTGAATACACACACACATTTATTTAAACATTTATATATACATACATGCATACACACACACACATACATATGTATATATACATATGGATCTACTCATGTATACAAACGTAGATAATTACATATGCACGTTACGTATATACTCAGATATATGTTTATATGTGTATATATGTATTTATGTTTACTTAAACGTACAAACACATAATTACATACTTATTGTGTAAGTATATATAAATGTTTGTGTGTGTGTGTGTGAGTGAGTGTGTGGGTGGGGTGCGTATTCACTTGCCTACATGTGTTTGGAACTGAATAAGGAACAGAAATATGGTGTTTAAAATGTTACGGTGTTCGATTTTTATCTTAGCAAATGAAGACACTTCCATTCCAAAGATGTGTAAATATTCAAGTGCTAGTTTATTCCACTTGATCATTCGCCTGATATGGTATCGTCTTCTTCGTTGGTACTGTTCACGAAGTATGTTCAATCAGATCCATTTAAAGACGTGTTCTTCCTTTGGTTACCGTTTTCAAACAACTCTGAAGCTGTCAGGCATTTTGACAAAATTCTTCCTCCCTCAGGGAATAGGAAAATCTTTTGCCTTACAATTCTTTAGATGCTGTACATATAAGAGCGATATCACTGCTGAGAACAACATTCGAATTTGTTTGTAAAAGCGATTGTTATAAGTGAAAGTTTTTCGTTAAACGATCCATCGTCGGGCCCTGAGCTGGGAAATACTTCCATATCTGTGAAGGACACCATTAAAATTAAGAATCTGGTCCTGCCAGCAATCTTTGAATCACGGTTTTCCAGGCAGTTTTGGATTGACGTGGACTCGTCTCATTTCCACATAGCGTATTTGAGAATATAAAAGACACACGGGTATATTACATGTATCCCCAATTTCCAAAACACATATTCCCCCTTTACTATCTAAACCAACCATATCTAGCCAAAACGTTCTACTTTATTTTCAAACTGACCAGATCCAGATCTGGCCTTTCACACTTACTCTACAATGTCATTCAAAAAGAACAGTCACCCCATCAAAGTCTTGAAATTATGAGGTAATATATGATTAATTCAAACAATGTAAATAAATAAACATGATACAGTTCTATATTTAAGAGATGAGGAATTATGTACATTATTTACATTATTTACAGTTGACGGATATTTGTCCTCATCTTGTTTGTCATTCACACAACGTTTCGGCTGATATACCCTCCAGCCTTCATCAGGTGTCTCGGGGAAATTTCGAATCTAGATTCTCATTCCTAAGGCATTTTCCGATGTTACCATTATTATTATTGTTGTTGTTGTTGTTGTTGTTGTTGTTATTTTATTATTATTATTATTATTATTATTATTAGTAGTAGTAGTAGTAGTAGTAGTAGTAGTAGTAGTATTATAACATCGAAAAAATACCTTAGGAATGAGAACTCAGGTTCGAAATTTCCCAAAGACACCTGAAGAAGGCTGGAGGTATATCAGCCGAAACGTTGTGTTAACAACAAACAAGATGAGGACAAATATCCATCAAATGTAAATAATGTAAATACTGTAAATAATTCCTCATCTCTTAAATATAGAACTGGAGGATAGAGTTATTTACCTTGTTAAATTATGAGGAAAGTATATAATGCGTCTTGTCTATTTTGGGTGATATTTTTGAGAAGTCGAATAAACTTGTTCTTCAGATGGAAGGAAATAATACAAATATCATAAAATTCATTGATTCTTTGAAAGTTTGAAAGCTTTCATGAACAAACTGGAATATTGGAAGAGTAAGGTCAGAATCAAAAATGTTGCAATGATTGAGAAACTGTCATAAATGTTTGTGGCCATCGGTGAAAATGAAGAACTTCAAAATCAGCTGACAATAAAAATTTGGCCGAATTTGACAGAACTGGAAAATTAATTCTGCTGACACTTTGCTAAATTCTGTGAAGAAGAGAGAGAATTTAGTGCGAAACAATTTAAATTGCCAGTTAACAAAATAAAAAAAAATGAAGAATGATTGGGAAGCAATATTTTCCCATGAGAAATCGATCACAAGATTTTGTCTCTTAATGTGTGAATTTTGTCCAAAGATGATACAAAGATCTCTAAAAGTATTTTTTTTATTTATTCGTATCATCCTATCCTTACGAGACGACCCTTTTCAACTCTGTTACAAATAAAAGTAAAGAAACTAAACGAAAACAGAAGTTGAAATATAACAGTTTTGTACTCGTTTCAGCAATCTTCCAAGTATACAAATATTTTGCCACATATCTTTACTACACTAGGCAGAAGGCCTGAAAATTTGGGGAAGGGGGCTAGTTGATTAGATCGACCCCAGTACGCTACTGGTACTTAATTTATCGACCCCGAAAGGATGAAAGGCAAAGTTGACCCCAGCGGAATTTGAAATCAGAGCGTAAAGACAGACGAAATGCCTATTTCTTTACTACTCACAACGGGCTAAACACAGAGAGGACAAACAAGGACAGACAAACGGATTAAGTCGATTACATCGACACCAGTGCGTAAATGGTACTTATTTAATCGACCCCGAAAGAATGAACGTAAAGTCGACCTCGGCGGAATTTGGACTCAGAACGTAGCGGCAGACGAAATACGGCTACGTATGTCGCCCGGTGTGCTAACGTTTCTGCCAGCTTGCCGTTCCAAGAAAATTTGATACAGGCTTTTAGAGTGACTGCCATCTTCATTAGAAAATTAAATACATTGCTCTGACATCCTATTTAACTTTATTTTATTGAATTATGCTCCAGTAACTTTGGCCTGTTAAGTAAATAGTTAACTAGCACTCCACAGAAACGCATATCCTTAACATAGTTCTGAGGAGGGCGGTGAGCTGGCAGAAACGTTAGCACGCTATTTCGTCTGCCGTTACGTTCTGAGTTCAAATTCTGCCGAGGTCGACTTTGCCTTTCATCCTTTCGGGGTCGATTAAATAAGTATCAGTTACGCACTGGGGTCGATGTAATCGACTGGCCCCGTGCCCTAAAATTTCGGGCCTTGTGCCTAGAGTAGAAAAGAATCGTTAGCACGCCGGACGAAATACTTAGCGGTATTTCGCCGGTCATTTACATTCTGAGTTCAAATTCCGCCGAGGTTGACTTTACCTTTCATCCTTTCGAGGTTAATTAAATAAATACCAGTTACGCACTGGGGCGATGTAATCGACTTAACCATTTATCTGTCCTTGTTTGCCCCCTCTATGTTTAGCCCCCTGTGGGCAGTAAAGAAATATAGTGCTCAGGAAAATTCACCGAGACACAGAATGTGACAAGGTTGGCATTTCGAAACACAGGTACTACTCATTTCCACCAGCCAGGTGGACGGAAGCAAGGTTATATAAAGTGATTTGCTCAAGGACAAAACACGTCACCTGGTATCGAGCTTGTGACCTTACAATCATGAGCTAACCAACCTAACCACTAAGCCACGCGGCTTCAATGCTTAGCAATGAGCATAAAAACAAGAACTACTTTTATTTACCTTTTAAGATCTATCATTTTCTAAAAATGATTAATTGCCATTATAGATATAATACAGGTAGATGTTCAAATTAGTCATGGCTTGAGCTCTAAGACACACAAGTCAGATCACCAGGGTTCCGAGCCGTATAAGTGACAGATGTGTCAACGTTTGCCCTCAATGGGGTGCATAAGGCCTTAAATCAAGATATACGTATATTTGTGTGTTGCGTATGTATACGCAAAAATGTGTAAATGTGTGTGTGCGTGTGTGCTTGAGGGTTATAATGTACACATCTATAAACACAGATACATACATGTATATATATATACATATATACACACACATACATATATACACACACACACACACACACATATATATATATACATACATGTGCGTGTATGTATATATATATCTGTAATTGTATACATTTACAGATAAATTCCTCTATGTACATAATATCGAGGTCTCTTTCATTCTTTTGTAGTCTTACCATTTTTAAGAATATACTCTTTTATTTGTTTCAGTCATTTGACTGCGGCCATGCTGGAGCACAGCCTTTAGTCGAGCAACTCGACCCCGGGACTTATTCTTTGTAAGCCCAGTACTTATTCTATCGGTCTCGTTTGCCGGGGACATAAACACACCAGCATCGGTTGTCAAGCAATGCTAGGGA
>NW_021835688.1:20000-25000 GCF_006345805.1 Octopus sinensis
ACTATTACTACTACTACTACTACTACTATTACTACTACTACTACTACTACTATTACTACTACTACTACTACTACTATTACTACTACTACTACTACTACTACAAATAGTATAGTGGCAGTAGCAGCAGCAGTAGTAGCAGTGGCGGCGGTAGTACTGGTATTAGTAGTAATAGTAGCAGTAGTAGTAGTAGTAGTAGTAGTACCAGTAGTAGTAGTAGTAGTAGTGGTCATAGCAGTGGTCATAGTAGTAGTAGTAGCAGTTGCTGCAGCAACACCAGCAGCAGCAGTAGTGGCAGTAGTAGTAGTAGTAGTAGTAGTAGTAGTAGTAGTAGTAGTGTAGTAGTAGTAGTAGTAGTAGTAGTAGTAATAGTAGTAAGTAGTAGTAGTGTTGGTGCTGCTGCTGACGGTGGTGGAGGTGGTGGTGGTGGTGGTGGTGGTGATGATGGTAGACTTTTTATCCCAAGGGTTATTTCTTAACCAAAAAATTTATACGTTATTATTTATAGCTTTATCTACTTCAAGTTCCACCGTTCAAAACGTATTATCATTACAAATGTTTTTATTTGCCAAACGTGACTGTGGAAAGAACAGTGTTGCGGCATTAACGATTTGTCTTTAGTATCGATCTACATAAAATTAATTAATCAAAATGTTTATGAAGTCTTGGCTGAGTGGTAAGAAGATTGCCTTCCAGCCACATGGAGCCGGGGTTCAATTCACTGGCAGAATCCACTGGCACGCTGGACGAAATGTTTTGCAGCATTTCGTCCGTCATTACGTTCTGTCTGCAAATTCCACCGATGTAAGCTTTGCCCTTCATCCTTTCGGGCTCAATAAAATAAGTACCAGTTGAGTACTGGGGCAGATGTGATCAGTGGAGGCGCAATGGCCCAGTGGTTAGGGCAGCAGACATTCGGTCGTAGGATCGCGGTTTTGATTCCCAGAACGGGCGTTGTGTGTGTTTATTGAGCGAAAATACCTAAAAGCTACACGAGGCTCCGGCAGGGGGAGGGAAGGGTGGCGAACCCTGCTGTACTCTTTCACCACAACTTTCTCTCACTCTTCTTGTTTCTGCTGTACCTGTATTTCAAAGGGCCAGCCTTGTCCCACTCTGTGTCACGCTGAATCTCCCCGAGAACTACGTTAAGAGTATAAAAGTCTGTGGAGTACTCAGCCACTTGCATGTTAAGATGAACGATAGAGTCGACCTCGGAGGAATTTGAACTCAGAACATAAAGCATTTTGCCCCTCGCATTAACCATTCTGTCAGCTCGCCGCCTTAAGATCAGAACATCATTATTATTCTCACCATGAAGGCGCGAGGCTTAGTGGTTAGGGCATTCCGCTTACGATCGTAAGGTCGAGAGTTCAATTCCCAGTGATGCATTGTGTCCTTGAACAAGACACTTTATTTCACGTTGCTCCAGTCTACTCAGCTGACAAAAACGAGTAGTACCTGTATTTCAAAGGGCCAACCTTGTCACACTCTGCGTCACGCTGAATCTCCCTGAAAACTACGTTAAGGATCCACGTGTCTGTTACAGCTTCATCTTGTACGTAAATTTCACAAGCGAGCTGTTCCGTTGAAAATATCAGCTGGAACCCTCGTCGTCGTAACCGACGGAGTGCTCACCACTGAATTTGCAGTGTATTATGCGAGAGTTTCCTTTTGTTTCAATGGTATATGGCTGAGGGAAGAGGCAATGCTTATGGCCTTTACAGAACCTACAAGGCAGCTGAGATCTACGCAGTGGAAGTTACTCTGTTTCCATTGCTTTCTCTTCTGGCTGGCTTGTTGTGATTGCCTAGCAACGTTGATGACGCCAAACCTTCAACCCTGACCTTTATTTCTATGAAAGACTACAAATCTGTCAAAGAGACTGGTTTAGTAATAGAGCGGTGAGCTTTTCAAATGAAGCTGTGGACCCACTCACGCACTCACCGACCAATCAGCCAGCCAACCAACCAAACGACAGTATTCTCTGCAGATGCCGTAGCTTTAGCACAAGTCTGTGAATAAAATAAACAAGGGCAAAAAAGACCAAAGACCTCATTGAAACGGGTATGGACGATAGCATATGGAGATTCAAAGAAATGGTGCATGTCCCTTTTTTCAACAAAGGGGCGAAAAAAGAACGCCATAAAAATCAACAGCGACAACAACGACAAAAACAACAACAATAATAATAATAATGATAACAATAATAATAATGATAATAATAAAAGTAATAATAATAATTGCGCCAGATGTACCAATTGGGTCAGATGTTTCGAGATAGAAGACACGACAGTTATCTTGCGGCGGCGGCGGTGGTGGTGATGGTGATGGTGGTGGTGATGGTGGGGGTGATGGTGGTGGTGATGGTGGTGCTGGTGGTGGTGGTAGTGGTTGTGTTGGTGGTGGTGATGGTAGTGATGGTGATGGTGGTGGTGGTGATGGTTGTGTTGGTGGTGATGGTGGTGATGGTGGTGGTAGTGGTTGTGATGGTGGTGTTGCTGTTGATAATGGTGGTGGTGGCGATGTTGTTGATGGTGGTGGTGGCGATGGTGGTGGTGATGGTGATAGTGGTGGTGATGGTGCTGATGGTGCTGATGGTGGTGGTGGTGGTGGTGGTGGTGGTGATGGTGGTGATGGTGGTGGTGGTAGTGGTTGTGATGGTGGTGTTGCTGTTGATAATGGTGGTGGTGGCGATGTTGTTGATGGTGGTGGTTGTGGTGGCGGTGGCGGTGGTTATGATTATGTTTGTTGTTATGATTGTGTTTGTTATTGTGGTAGTGGTGGTGGCGGCGGCGGTATGCTTACACCACATTAATGAAGTGTTGCACGCATTCACCACTTCTGTGCGACCTTTCATGCGATAATTACTTCTCGCTTATAACAACAACAACAATAATAATAATAATAATAACAATAATAATAATAATAACAATGGCCAGATGAGAACGATTCTCCTCTTTCTCGCCCTGTATTTTGCTTGCCGTTGTTATTTATCCTCAAGACGGCATAATTTCTGTGTCTGAAACACTTCAGAGGTGAATGGAAAAGAAATATTATTTTCATTTCCCGGTAGCCAATACTGTTCACCGTAACACAAAACAAGCAAACAAATGAATAAATAAAGCCATTAATGATAATATTAACAACAACAGCAACAATATCTACAACAAAAGCAGCAGCAGTAGCAGCAGTAGTAGTAGTAGTAAGAGGAACGGTTGTATCAATCTATGAGATTAAAAAGAGAACAAGAATGCGATGAGGGCAAGGATTGTTACAGTTCACATCACCAAGGTCAGCATCACCATCATCATCACCATCATCGTCGTCATCATCATCATCATCATCATCATCTTCATCATCATCATCATCATCACCATCGTTATCATCGTCTTCATTCCCACCATCATCATTTTTACCACCACCACTATCACCACCACCGCCATAATCGTCATCATCATCATCATCAACGTTGCCACCATCATCATCATCGTCGTCATCATCCTCATCAACATCATCATTATAACCACCACATATATATATACGTACATGTATATATATATATATATATATATACATATATAAATAAATGAAAGAATGGAGTCGAACGAAGATGTTAACAAAATTCCTTTACTCTCGACACATGTTTCGAAGACAGCATGTTTTCATTCCAAAAGGAATAAAATAAAGAATTTTCCATGCTGACGATAAACATAGGATAATTCATTCACCTACTTAAATATATACATATATATATATATATACCTGTATATATGCATGTATATATATGTCACATATATGTGCATACATATAATATATATATGTATATATATATATATATATATATATATATATATATATATATATATAATAATATATATATACATATATATAATATATATATATATATATATATATATTATATATATATAATATATATATATATATATTATATATATTATATATATATATAAATACTATAGCCCCAGGCCGATCAAAGCCTTGTGAATGGATTTCGTACACGAAGTGCAAGAAGATTTTCAAATATATGTGTATTTTTGCGCGCGTGTGTGTGTATGTGTGTATACACAACGCACAGACTTGCAGTCCGACGATGGCTTAGCTAGCCGAAACCTTGAATTCGCTCTCAACGATATATTCTTGTTTAAGAATATTAAATTTGTACTTTACAAAATTATTGTGCAACCCTTACGATTAATGTAAGACTGTCTTTATTATCACCGAACATAAAAGCAAATATATTTATATACATGTGGTTGGAAGCTTGATGAGAAGTTTTTACTGCATTTTTTGACTCTGAAAAGAAATATACCTCTTTTTACACTTGTCTACTGTCGTATAAAATTATATCAGCGAAGCAAATAACTTTATCTAAATGCATTAAAAACGCTATAAAATATTCAGAACGCTATTTCAGAAAATTATCACCGTTCACTTTGAAGATATAAAAGACAAATATAGGTGGGGCAAAATGAGTAAGACAAGATAAGGTAAACTTGCTTATTAGATTCTGCAGAATTTCATTTGAAAACATATTCATCCTTGAACATCAAAACGATCAGAAATGCAAGGAAAATTTTAAATATCTAGGCCAAATGAGAGAGGGTCTTGGAAAATGGCGCATGATATCAAGTTAACGAAACTTCATTAAATCAAAAAGCTCAACATGAAATTTTCCCTTTGAATTCTTCACGATGTGCTAGAGTGGTTCTCTTTCCGATATATTTATGCACCACGCATTTAACGAAGAAATTATTGAAAGTATTCATTGTTCATTTTACTCCATTTCAGACAACATATTATGAAAACTGTGGCAACGTCGCAAACTGTGACAACGTCGCAAACTGTGACAACGTCGCAAACTGTGACAACGTCGCAAACTGTGACAACGTCGCAAACTGTGACAACGTCGCAAATTGTGGAAATATCGCGATCTTTGAAAATGTTGCAAACTGTGGCAACGTCGCAAATTGTGGAAATGTCGC
>NW_021835688.1:30000-35000 GCF_006345805.1 Octopus sinensis
GTGCATGTGTGTGTGTACGCCTACGTGTGCACGTGTGTGTGTGTGTGTGGTGTGTGTGTGTGCGTATAATAACAAAGGAACAGTAATTCCTTATCCTATTATTATTGGTATATCCAATTGTTATATCTAATTATTGGGTTGTCCGGAAAGTTCGTGCCGATCTATAGCAGCTTACCTTTCGACTTACCCTCACAGGCACCTCAATTCTGGGAAGAGGGTATTTTCATGTTAAAAGAAAGAGGGAGACGTATTGTACAACAAAATGATTCATATTTGGTTGATTAAAAATGTAATGGCAAGTATTTATTGACCTTTTTCTTTCCTTTAAAAGTCGGCACGAACTTTCCGGACAACCCATTAGTATTGGTATATCCAACAACGTTAAGCGGTTATATATATGTTTCTTTATTACCCACAAGGGGCTAAACATAGAGGGGACAAACAAGGACAGACAAACGGATTAAGTCGCTTATATCGACTCCAGTGCGTAGCTGGTATTTATTTAATCGACCTCGAAATGATGAAAGGCAAAGTCGACCTCGGCGGAATTTGAACCCAGAATGTAACAGCAGACGAAATACGGCTACGCATCTCGTCCGGCGTGCTAACATTTCTGCCACCTCGCCAAGCCGTTATATATAGCGGCCATTTAAGCATTGACTTCATGAATGATTAATGGGTTACTTGGGACGCTAATGAAGAAGCAAAGCTCGTGAAATATGGTATATACAACCATTACCCATTTTTCATCCTCGATCTCATTGTTTGATTACATCTGGCGTCTCTGATACGAAACGGCGTCACAAAATCAGATCCGGCAAGAATTTCTATAGAAAAATTTGGGATAACCATAACGAGTAATTCCTTAAGCAATTTCATTAGCTTTCAACTGTTTCCCTAAATAAAACTTTCACTTCATTTCCAGGCGCTGGTGTGGTTTTGTGGTAAGTAGCTTGCTTACCAACCACATGGTTCTGGGTTCAGCCCCACTGCGTGGCACCTTGGGCAAGTGTCTTCTACTATAGCCTCGGGCCGACCAAAGCCTTGTGAGTGGATTTGGTAGACGGAAACTGAAAGAAGCCCGTCGTATATATATATATATATATATATATATATATATATATGTATGTGTGTGTGTGTGTGTGTGTGTTTGTGTGTGTGTGTGTGTGTGTGTGTGTGTTTGTGTGTGTGTGTGTAAGTGTGGTGTGTGTGTGTGTGTGTGTGTGTGTTTGTGAGTCTGTGTTTGTCCCCCCAACATCGATGCTGGTGTGTTTACGTACTCGTAACTTAGCGGTTCGGCCAAAACAGACTGATGGAATAAGTATTTGCCTTACAAAGAATAAGTCCTGGGATCGATTTGCTCGACTATAGGCGGTGCTCCAGCATGGCCGCAGTCAAATGACTGAACCAAGTAAAAGAGTAATGCTTTCCTCTTGTATCTTCTGCTCGTTTCCATTATTAGTCTGTGGCCATGCTGGAGCACCGACGAGTTTTTAGTCGAACGAAGTGATCCCAGTACATTTTTCATTCTTTCATTCTTTCATTCGTTTATTCCATATTTTTTCTTCACCTCTTCTTTATCTATTTTACCTTTTTTTAGTCTCTTTTTTTATTTCATTTTCTTCTTCTATTTCTCCGTCTTTCCTCTTTCTTTCTTTCTTTCTTTCTTTCTTTCTTTCTTTACCTGCATCTTCTTTTTTTTGTATATTTATCTATATATTTATATATGTACGTGTGTGCATACATATATGTGTGTATATGTATGTTTGTGCATGTGTGTGTGTGTGTGTGTTTGTACTGATGTGGTGTGTGTGTGTGTGTTTGTACTGATATATATATGCGTGTGTGTGTGTGTGCGTGCGTGTATTCATGTGTGTACGTATACAGAAATACATACAGATACACGTTTAGATCTCCCTCCCTCCCTCTCTATATATGTGTGTGCGTGTGTATTTGCGTGAGTGTTTGTGTATGTATGTGTATATATGTGCGCGTACGTGCGTGTGTGTATATGTGTATATATTTGTGCGTGTGTGTACGTGCGTACCCTTATATATTTAACAGCAGAAATAGACAAATAGAAATATGCACACGATATATCGAACACACACACAAGCCTCTTTTCTTACTTGAGCGTCAACTTAATTCATTCACTGCGTCCGTCCTTTTGATTTTTGTTGTTTTTGTTTTTATATTGTATTTCAATTTGCCTGTATATATAATATGTGTGTGCGTGTATGTGCGTGCATGTATGTGTAAATATATATATATATATATATATAGTCACACATAAATAAATAGCATACATACATGCACACACACGCTCACACACATAAATATGCATATATATACATATATATATATAATACACATACGCACACACATACACACATATATATATATTTATATATATATATATATATATATATATATATACATACACACACACACATATATATATATATGTACACACAAATAGATATACACACACATATATATGTTATGCAAATAACCACACATATACGCCCAGACACACACACATTGGTGCTTTCCAAGTGGAAATTAAGAGGATTGTCTAACGGAAGGAGAGAGAGAGAGAGAGAAGAGAGAGAGAAAGAGACACACACAGACACACAGAGTGAGACGGACATACGGGCAGACAGACAGGATGCAGTCGTGTTATTGCGTGTGAAAGGTTTTACATCACAAACTAACCGTCACTTCACGTAGTTTGCAACAAACCTCCAGCTGTGGCGAAACGAACTGACCCCGGCTTTCTGAAGGGTTAGTCGGTGTGGCGGGGAGGCGGTGGCGCTGTGTTAATGGCGATAGAAAAAAAAGACAGAAAGAGAGAGAGAGAGGAGAGAGCAAGACAGAATCAGTCATGCTTCCTCTGGTGAACAGGGGGTTAGGCAGAACTCTAATTGATTTTGCATATATAGACCATCTGGTATTGTTTTACGGACTAAGCACTCGCAGTTTCGGTCACAGTACGCACACTTGGACTCGAGTTTTGCGTCCGCCTTTGCACTCAGCGTAGCAGAAACACATCGATACATCATATAAAACATTAAAATGCACACATTCATGAGAGCAAAGATATTGTCATGGCCGTATATGTCAAGCTTCTGTCTCTGAATGTGTCTGTCTGTTTGTCTCTTTCGAGGTGTTCTTTTCGTCCGTTGTGTTTCTTTTCGGGAGTGTAGGATGGAAGGTACTGAGCTGGCGGCGAGCTGGCAGAAACGTTAGCACGCCGGGCGAAATACTTAGCGGTATTTCGTCTGCCGTTACGTTCTGAGTTCAAATTCCGCCGAGGTCGACTTTGCCTTTCATCCTTTCCGGGTCGATTAAATTAAGTACCAGTTACGCACTGGAGTCGATGTAATCGATTTAATACCTATGTCTGTCCTTGCTTGTCCCCTCTATGTTTAGCCCCTTGTGGGTAATAAAGAAATAGGTATTTCGTCTGCGTTACGGTGTGAGTTCAAATTCCGCCGAGGTCGACTTTGCCTTTCATCCTTTCGGGGTCGATAAATTAAATACCAGTTACGCACTGGGGTCGATGTAATCGACTTAATACCTATTTCTTTATTACCCACAAGGGGCTAAACACAGAGGGACACACATGGACAGACATAGGTATTAAGTCGATTACATCGACCCCAGTGCGTAACGGTACTTAATTTATCGACCCCCCGAAGGATGAAGCAAAGTCGACCTCGACGGAATTTGAACTCACAACGTAACGCAGACGAAATACTGCTAAGCATTTCGCCCGGCGTGTTAACGTTTCTGCCAGCTGGCTAGCGGCCGCCTTGCTTTTCTAGATACCTTTAAAAGTTAGAACTCACTGGAAACATTTATATATATGTATATATATACATGTATATGTATATATGTAATGTATGTATCTCTCTTCTCTCTCTCTCTCTCGCTCTCTCTCTCTATCTATATATATATATATATATATATATATATATATATATATATATATATAAAACAAAAAAAATGGAACAAAGAACATCAAAGCAGCAACAAAATATTCGGACAGTTAGACAATACGGAAAAGGACAGGAAAAAACAAGAATGGGTCATTCGGAGCGCTTATACCTTCTTCTACTTGTATTGATAAGAGTGAAATGAAAACCCTAAGATTGGGAGATCGATGGCCGGCCGTAGGCTCGATGATTGGAAAAATAAAACGCCAGTATTATTATCACTATAAAACATATCACGAGGTCGGCAGAGGAAGCGTAGAACTGGAAGTTGAGAGACCCATGTGATTGTTGAGGACCCTAACAATTGATCTAAAGTATTGTCGAGTGGGAACGGAAACGGAAACAATGGATTTTGTATTCCATCGAAACTAGTGAGTTGTGACGTTTACTAAGTTTTCCCGGCAAAGAGTCGGCCATATTTAGAAGTGAGTATTGCTAAGAGGTTGGGAAGTTGCTGCTTTTAGGGTCGAGAGTGGGGATTGGAAAACCCAAGGACAGCTCCGGACTCCACGCACACTAGATAAGTCACTGCCAACACAAAATAACTGTGCCCCAACCTATTGGAAAGGCTATGAATTCCTATAAACACGGAGAGAGGTTCACAATTAAAATCAGCTTCACTTGTGTTTCAGAGAATCTAATTTATGTTATAACTTGCTCAAGTTGTGGACATAACTATATTGCCGGAGAGAGGTTTACCTGAAGGAATCAAGTGCCAGAGGTTCAATAACGTTTGAACCTTTACGAATCTCTGCAGAATTGGCCTATGGAACCCTTTGATTCCAATCTTGCTCAGGGGTTGGGATCCTCATTGCCATTCGATGACTAAAATCTTATCATTATATTTTTGTTATTACATATTCTTAGGAATTCTATAAAAGAAATTCTTCAATATTTTGTGTAATGTAGAACTATAGCTAGTATTTTATCTTTTATTTTTACTTGTCTCGGACATTTTTTTAATGTGGCAATGCTGGAGCATCGCCTTGAAGGGTTTCGATC